>NW_026125668.1:0-148685 GCF_943737965.1 Phodopus roborovskii | reverse complement strand
TGCTATGTATCTTGCTGCACTCAATATTGCTGGCACATGGGAGTTAGAGGAAGTCAGATCTCTGAGAGTTGTAGTGTAGCATAGCACGGTCTAGGAGCTAGTACCAGGAATGTAGGTGTGACCATCAAGGAACACTGTCTCAAAAATACAATTGATTTTGTAATTTTCAACACGATCAAACTCAGTTCATTCTCTGTCCTGAAAGTAGATGTAATTAACACGAACATGTCTTGTTTTCGTTATCCTTCCACTAAGATTGGAAGGTTACTGAAGCCCTGGTTAGATTCCAGTGGTCATGGCAATGGTTACATAAAATGGAAAGCTGATTAAAGACTATAAAACTAATTATTTAATAATACAGAGGCAGATGCTTAGAGTTTGAGATGACTGGAGAATGGCTTTTTACTGTTACCATAGACTCGAATTCCCACATAGACAGTTGCGGTAAACGGTCCCTATGTGTTTCTACAGCCTGGCCTTGTCCTCCTGCCTGCATCTTGATTGAAATTAAACATCAGTGTTTAGTTGTGGGTGTTTGTATACTTCCATCCAGGTACTAGATAGGGCTCCATGAGGTGATAAATTAGTTGTTGATCTCATTATCAGGAAGGGCATTTATGGTATCCTTTGCAATGTTGCACAAATTTTTAACTGGAGTCATTCTCGTAGGTATTTGGACATTTCTTTAGATTCAGTTTTCTTCAATCCTATAATGGCTCCCTTTTTATGGTCTCTTCTTTCTTTCTCTCTTCTATTCCTCTGCTGACTCAGTCTTCCTAATCCCACGTGGTTTCCCCTCCTCCTCTTCTATTTCTCCTAGTCCCCACAACACTAATGGCCCCCAATCCCCTTGTGCTCTCTAATTTTTTGTTTCCACCTTCATTGAGGGACCTTATATGAATATCTTAGATCTTCCTTGTGTATCAGTTTCTCTGGTGTTGTCAACTATATCCTGGTGATCCTTTGCTCTATGTCTAAAATACATGTGAGCAAGTACATAGCATGTCCTTCTTTTGTGACTGTGTTACTTCTTTCAGGTTGGTTTCTTCAAGTTCCATCCTCTTGCCTGAGAATTTCAAGGTTCCATTGTTTTTCTTTCCCCACAGAGTAGTATTCCATTGTGTAGATGTGCCATCATATCTTCTTTATCCATTCTTCAGTTGAGGAGCATCTAGGTTGCATCCACGTTCTTGTTGTTACAAATAATGCTCCACGAACACAGTTGAGCACATGTCTTTTTGCATGGATGTGCATCCTTTGGGTATATAACTAAGAGAGGGATCAGCGGTTCCTGTGGTAGACTGATTCCCAATTTCCTGAGGAACCGCCACACTGACCTCCAAATTGGCTGTGTAAGTTTGCACTCTCAGCAGCAGAGAAGGAGGTTCTCCTTCTCCACATCCTCTCCAGCAAGATGTCATTGGTGTTCCAATTTACCCATTCTGGCAGGAGTAAGATGGTATCTCAAAGTTCTTTTGATTTGCATTTCCCTGATAGTTAAGGATGTTGATCACTTCATTTCGTGTCTTTCGGCCATTTTGAATTCCTCCATTGAGAATAGTTTTCATTTCTGTACCCTGTTTTTTAATAGGTTATTTGGTGTTTTGATGGCTATTTTCTTCTTTATTTATTTATTTATTTATTTAATTTTTTTTTTTTTTTGTATATTTTGGAGATCAGCCTCTGTCAGATGTAGGAGTGGTGAAAACTCTTCCCAGTCTGTGGGCTGCCATTTGGCCTTGTCAACTGTGTCCTTTGCTTTATAGAAGCTTCTAAGTTTGAGGAGGTCCCATTTACTAATTGTCAATCTCAGTGTCTGGAATTAAGTTTTGGAAGGGGTCTTTATACCAATTTGTTCATGGTACTCCACTTTCTCTTCTAAGAGTTTCAGTGTGGCAGGATTTATCATGATGTGTTTGATCCCTTTGACTTGAGGTTTGTGCATAGCGATAGACATGGTTCTATCTGCAGTTCTACACACCATCATCCAGTTGTGCCAGCATCATTTGTTGAAGATGATTTACTCCTCCCATTGTATGGTTTTCACTGTTTGGTCAAAAATCAGGTGTTCCAAGGTGTGTGTGTTATTATCAGGTTTTCTATTCAATTCTATTGGTCTACTGCTCTATTTCTTGGCAATACCAGGCCCTTTTTCAGGAGGATTGCTCTGTAGTAGAGCTTAAAGTTGGGAATGGTGACGACCTCTGAACTTCCTTTATTGTACAGGATATTTTGCCTATCCTGGTTCTCTTGTTTTCCAATATAAAGTCCATTATTATTATCCTTTCAAGGTTCGTGAAGAATTGTGCTGGGATTTTAATGGGCATGGCACAGTATCTATGGATTGATTTCGACAAGATTGCCATTTTACAATGTTCATCCTACCAAGAGCATGGGAGATCTTTCCATTTTTCTGCTATCTTCTTTAATTTCTTTCCTTAAAGCCACAAAGTTCTTATTATTAGGTCATTTGCTTATTTTAAGCAACACCCCAAGATATTCTATGTCGTATGTGACTATTGTAAATGATGATGTTTCTCAGATTTCTTTCTCAGCCCCTTTGTTGTCTGAATAAAGAAGGGCTACTCATTATTTTAGGAATATCTTGTATCATGTTAGTTTGCTGAAGGTGTTTATAATCCTCAGGTGTTTCCTGGTAGAAGATGGTTTTTTGTTTTTTGTTTTTATTTGCTTGTTTTTTTTTGGTGGGTGTTCAATTTGTAAACTATCATATCATCTGCAAATAGAGAAAGTTTGATTTCTTCATTTCCATTTTGTGTCTCCATGATCTACCTTTGTTTTCTTATTGCTTTAGCTAGTACTTCAAGAACAATATTGGAGATATGGAATGAGATGACAGCCTTGTCTTGTTCTTGATTTTTGAGAAATCCCCTTAAACTTCCCTCCATTCAATTTGATATTGTCTGTTGGTTTACTGAATAGTGCTCTTTTATGTTTAGGTATGTTCCTGTTACCCCTGATCGCTCCAAGGCCTTTTTCGAAAGGGTGTTGATTTTTGCTGAAGGCTTTTTCAGAATCTAAGGAGATTATCGGGTGGTTATCTTTTTCAGTTTGTTTGTAAGGTGGATCACCTTGATAGATTTTAGACTGTTAAACAACCCCTGCATACCAGTGATGAAGCCTACTTGGTCATGGTGGGTGATTTCAGTGATGTATGCTTGGATTCGGTTTGCCAGTATTACTTCTTTAACTGTTAAACTAGGAAATTAAGTAATAATTCATCATTTAATTTACGTATATATGATAAAGGTAACGTTATGGACCATAAGTCCCTTTTGAGTCAGATTTTGGGAGTTGATGATGTAATATCATCTCATTACTTCATCATTTAGCTATGTAAATACATCTTTTCATCAGCGATAGGTTTAGGACTTTGGAGCCATCTCATCAGTGTTAATATAAAAGTCCCACTAAATAATTTTTAATTTAATTTTTAAAAAATCATTATTCCAGTAAGAGATCAGTCTGACTACTCCATGTGGGATTTAAGTATGCACCATCATGTCATTTTCAATCATTTTTCATTATATATTAATTATTAAAATCAATGAAGATGTTGTTCTTCTTGACTGAGTCGGACAAAACCTCCATGGGAGTTAATCACGTGGCATTATTTAATTATCTACGTACTACTTCCTTGACAATCAGTGGAGTTTGGTGCCATCTTTTGAAAGTTAAATATGGAGGACTATCCAATTATTAACTTATTTGAGTGTGTAATTAATGATGGTGTCATCTGTCATTTGGCTCTTGTGGCATTGACCCATCAGGATATTGGTACGAGAAGCATTGGCCAGAGAATGGGAGACACTGCCTTACACAGTGATTACTGATTGTGCAATAATAGATTTTTAACAATCGAATGATTACACGATTTAAAAAAATACTGTACTATTTCACATCATCAGTTTCTGAGAGGTTGCAACAGAACTGACCCATGAAGGTCACAGTGACCACAGATTTTAAAAATGGAATAACTGAATAATCTCCTGATCAGGGAATCACATCTAATGAACTCTGTTGGGCTGTAAACATGACACACCACCAACAATAAATAACTCTAAATAACCATATTAGAAAGCAGGGTACAGGACTTAATAGAGAACAGTCAATTGAGGAATCCAAAATGACTGAAAGAAACATAAGACACTGCTCAAAATCCTTAATCATCAGCCTAATGCAAATCTAAACAACTCTGAGAAACCATGGGATCAAGCTCCTCTAAAGGTAAGAGGATGCAGAGGAGTTAATTTCATTTTCAATAAACGGAAAAGGATTATGGTACAGGCGATTAATTGTATTGATTCCGTTCTAGAAATTAGAAAACTGAAGCATAGAAAACAGGTTTAAAATACTCATCATGGTACTTGAATGGCAGAATGATGCTTCGTTCATGCTTATGTCACTATAGGCAAGTTGTAGCTTGAGAGACTAGTAAATATGTAGAACTCAAAAGAAAGGGCCTTGCTTTGTTTTTGTGAGAAACTCAGTGAGGCTGTAAGGTCAGTTCATCGGTGGGTTTCCTAAGCATGTGGGAGGGGCACTAGAATGTGACAGAATGTTGGTTCATAAATGTTGCCTGGCAACCCTGCTTGCATTCTGTATCCTGGTATCATGGCCCAAGGATGAGAGAGCAGCTTCTAGAAAGTGTTATCATGGGACATTAAGTCTCCCAAGGTAATATCTCCTAAAACATTTGACAGCATTTGATTGCCTAACAAGTCATAGCCACACCTCTGGTAGTGTGCCTACAGGTTTTACTGGTTACCTAATTCAAGAATACCTAGTCATCAGAGAACGTTGTCTGTGGAGAAACAGGTCAAAGTTTTCTGTTTATGAATGCTCTCTCTCCTAAGAAGAAAAGCTATGGAACAAAAGATAATATGACTCAATTTTTCAATAAAGGTGAGATTGCCATTGTTGACTTCCTTCAGGAAGGTGATAATCCATTTGTTAGAGTAGACTTAGCGATTATTGGATTTCAGTCCATCTCTTTTGACGCTGCTGCCCAACATTAAATATGTGATATCTTATAACAACCCTGCATACACAATGACAGTTCAGCATTTAAGCATGTTACTATTCAGCTCTGCGATAAAATAAGGGATGAACATTGGAGTTTCCGCAATCATGTGGGAGTCAACTGAGAGGCAATTGTGTGGAGTATGGCAGGCCATTTCATCCCCTGATTATGTTGTTATTTGATTTTTAAAATAGGACATTAGATAATCCATGATCAGTGGATTGTGGTGACGCGATGTGGGAGGCAATTATTATAGACCATCTTAATATCAATTATGTAGTTAAAATATTTAAATTAATCACGACAGCATCGTTCAGGAGCCTGGTTTGGAGCCACCATAGGGAAGTTGATGATGTTACATGAACTCATTGTTTGATTATTTAACTATATAAAACAATGATTATATCATCCACAACACATGGAATCTGGTGCCACAGATCATCGATTATATAATTAATTAATTTAAATTGAAAATCTGTGTTAATCCCCAGGGTAATCTAAATATTTGCCTGTAAAATGCTACATTCCCTATTTATTGTGACAGTTAGCTATTACTGACTTATTTAATTTAATTTTAATTTAATTCTTTAAATTATGTAAACGACAGACAGTGCCATCACCGGTTATGGTTAGGTTGCAAAAATCTGTCAGGGACAAGGTTAGCAAAGTTGAAGACATGGGCAGAGCATTTTCTGAATGATCTATGCATCTCCCAGAGTACGAGGGATGGTGGGTGATTGAGTGCAGAAGGTTACACGGTGCCCTCTGATAAGTACAAGGACTTCACCAAGGAGGGCACGGTGGTCTGGGTGTTGACTACCTGCTCTTCCTACACATCTTCACATCGGTTGTGATCTACCATGAGAAGATGGAGAGGCACTAGGAGGTCGGCACCATCACTGAGACCTGGCAAAAGGATGATGGCTCAGAACTCGGAACAACATGTCTCTCTCAGCTATGCTTGTGATACTCCTGCTCCAAGCCATCTTTTCAGCTGTTATCAACATTGTGGCTACTACTGCTGCAACAGGATTGGGCCCATTATCTCATGTCTTGCTGCACCACAACAGAGATTCAAGCGCTTTTGATGATGTCAGGCCAACAGAATTCATCGGGCAAGACAGTATGATTATCTGACCATTAACTGATGCGCCACATTGTGTGACACAAGTGTGACAGACGATCTAACTATCTGATTATTCATTATTCAAATCTGACTTTTTCTACTCCAGGAAGAGTTGAGTCTGGGTCCACCTTGCTGGTGTTAAATTCTATCTTGTGAATTCTTTCTTACTTTCTTTCTTCCTTCCTTCCAAAATGGACTTATGGTTCATCACATTACTTGTATTTTAAATTCATTAATTAAGTGATGAATTATCATGTAATTTCCTAGCTTAACAGTTAAGGAAGTAAGTGTAGTATTCGATGATGAGATGGTCTGGCATAATTGACTCCCCTAAGGAGGCTCAAAACTCCAGTGATCACTGAATACATAATGACAGATTTTCATAATTAAATGAATAAACTTTAAAAGTGTGAATGGTGTTTTATGCGTGAAGCCTAAATGATTGCTCAATACTGAAGTGTCATTGAGTTCTTAATCATAGATATGAAAAAATATGAATGAATAAAGAGATAATTTCTCATAATTAACCCCTAGAGAGATAACAAATCGATATCAACATTGATTTAAAGAAAGAAAGAAAGAAAAAAAAAAGAAATCACAAGAGACAATTTAAAACCAACAAGGTGGATCCAGACTCCACTCTTCCAGGAGTAGAAAAAGGCAGATTTATATAATGAAATAATCAGATAGTTAGATCGTCTGTCACACTTGAGTCACACAAGGTGGCACCAAACTTCAGGGATCACAGATTATATAATGAAAGAATTTAAGAATTACATCTTTAAATATGTAAGTCATTGACCTTTTTTGTATCTTCAAATCCAGGGCAGACTTGACAGATATGGAAATGTATGCTGTCATCAAGGATTTTTAAAATGCCATAAGTTAATTGTCAGATATTCATACTGTCTTGCATGATGAATTCTGTTGGCCTGACATCATCGCCAGCACCTGAATCTCTGTTGTGGTGCTGCAGGATCTGAGATAATGGGCCCATTCTTGTCTTAGAAGTAGTAACCAAGATGTTGCTATCAGCTCTAAAGATGGCTGCAGCTGAGGCAAAGCCAGCATATCTGAGAGAGAGATATTCTTCCGTGTTCTGGGTCCTCATCCTTTTGCCAGTTCTCGGAGATGGTGCCGACCTCCTATTGCCACTACTTCTTCTCATGGTAGATCACAACCGATGTGAAGATGTGGATGAACAGCAGGTAGTCAACATCCAGACTACTGTTCGGCCTTGGTGAAGTCCTTATACTTCTCGAAAGGTCCTGAGCAATCTTCTGGACTCAATCATCCAGCATCCTTTTTCCTATGGGATATGCATAGATCATTCAGAAAATGCTCTGCCCATGTCTACAACTTTCCTAACCTTGTCCCTGACAGATATTTGCACACTAATCGTAATCGGTGGTGGCATTGTCTGTCGCTTACATGATTTAAAGAATTAAATAAGTCAGTAATAGTTAACTGTCACAATAAATAGGTGATGTAGCAATTTACTGGCAGGGAAGCATGGCCAGACTCCAGTCATGAAGGATGTCATCATCCTCAATTAAATAAATGTATCGTAAAATGTGATGATATTGCACATTATCTCCACAAGAGGAAGCTTTACAGGTGTCTTCATGGAATGGAGGATTGGTTTACATAACTCAATTTTATTGAGTTCATGTAACATCATCCACTTCCCTAAGGTGGCTCCAAACCAGGCTCTTGAACGATGCTGTCTTGATTAATTTAAATATTTTAACTACAAAATTGATATTTAGATAGTCCATAATAATTGTTTCCCACATCCTGGAATCCAGTGATCATGGATTATCTAATGTCCTATTTTAATAATCAAATAACAACATAATCAGATGATGAAATGGTCTGCCATACTCGACACAATTGACTCTCACTGATTCCTACATGATTGTGGGAAACTCCCAGTTTCATCCCTTATTTAATTGGAGAGCAGAGTTGTGAAATGTATAAATGCTAAATTGTCATTTTGTATGCAGGGTTTTTAGAAGATATCACATATTTCATGTTGGACTGCTGCCTCAAAAGATATGGACTGCAAGCCAATAATCCGTTAGTCTTCTCTAACAAATGTATTATCACCTTCCTGAAGGAAGTTCACAATGACAAACTCACCTTTTGTGAGTCTTATTATCTTTGTTTCCATAGTTTTATTTCTTAGGAGAGAGAGAATTCATAAACAGAAGAAATTAAATGTTCTCTGATAATTAGGAAATCTAGAATTGGTGACCAGTAAAAGCTGTAGGCAAACTTCCAGACGTGTGGCTATGACTTTCTTAGGGGAATCAATCCCTATCATTGAAAGTTTTAGGAGTTAGTTATCTTGGGAGACTGTAATGTCCCATGATACTTTACGGAAGCTGCTCTCTGGTCCTTGGCCCAAGATACCAGGATACAGAATGCCAGCAGGGTTGCCAGGCAACATTTATGAACCAACATTCTGTCACATTCTAGTGCCCCTCCCACATGCTAAAAGGAGCATGCCTAAAGAATAAGAACTAACCTTACATCCTCACTGAGTTTTTCAGTAAAACAAAAGCAGGGTTCTTTCTTTGGGTTCTACATATTTACCCGTCTCTCAAGCTACAACATGGCAATAGTGACATAAGCATGAAAACGAAAGCATCATAATGCCATTCAAGTACAATGATGAGTATTTTAAACGTTTTTTCAATGCTTCAATTTTCTAATTCCTAGAATGGATACAATACAATTAATCGCCTCTACCATAAACCTTTTCTCTTTTTGAAAATAAAATGATCCCTCTTCATTCTCTGCCCTTTAGAGGAGCTTGATCCCATGGTTTCTGGGCATTGCTTAGATTTGAATTGGTCTAGAACGGCCAGGGCCAGAGCCAGGGCCAGGCCAGGGCCAGGGCCAGGGCCAGGGCCAGGCCAGAGCCAGGGCCAGGGCCAGGGCCAGGGCCAGGGCCATTCTATCCACCATGAAACTCACACATTTAACCTTGTTCCCCTAGACTTTACATTGAAATTGTTTTTATCCCTATTTCCCTTCCTAACCTAGCGTGATGTTTCCTTGATTCTTTGTTGAGTTCATTTTTTAA
Organism: Phodopus roborovskii; assembly: GCF_943737965.1. NCBI lineage: Eukaryota > Metazoa > Chordata > Mammalia > Rodentia > Cricetidae > Phodopus > Phodopus roborovskii. The sequence goes on along the minus strand of NW_026125668.1, from coordinate 139,424 downwards.
TAAAATTTTACTACAAACAAGGCCATATGGTCCTGGATAGATTATGTACAAGTAATAAGAGAGTCCTCAGATGCCAATCAGGCTAAAATAATGTGCAAAACTCTCTCAATCACTATAGCAAAAAACAAGATATTTAATATCAAAGCCAGATTTCCTAAACATATTTCCATAAATCCAGCCTTACAGAAAATTCTGGAAAGAAATTCTAACCAAGCAAGCTAACTACAATAATAAGACATAGGCAAAGTTAATATCAGTTTACAAGAGCCAAACGAAAAAGTGGCGAATACACTCACAATACCACCACCAACAACAATGAAACAAACAAGAATTAACAATCTATGGTCTTTAATTTTCCAAAATATTAACGGTCTTATTGCCTGTAAAAACACACAAGCTAACAGAGTGTATATTAAGACAGATTTCATCGTTCTAGTGCATAAAAGAAATGCATCTAAATTTCAAAGACAGACATTACCTCAGTGTAAAAGTTTTGCAAAACATCTTCCAATCAAAGGAACTCAAGAAGGAAGCAGGTGTACGTATCTAAATATTAAGAAGTTTAATTTCAAACCAAAATCACTCAAGAGATGAAGAAGGTCATTTAATAATCAGCATGGGAGAAATGCATCAATATAAAGTCTCAATTCTTAACATCTCTCATCCAAATTAAAAAGTATTCTTAAAAACACTAGTAAAACTCAAAGCTCACATAAAACCTTACTTACTCACTCATAGTGGGAGATTTCACCACCCCATTCTGAACACTAATCAGGATTACCAAACTTAAGTTTCACAAACAAACACAGGAACTAACAAAAGTTTTGTCCCACTTGGTTTTAGTAGTCATTTATAGAACAACCAATCCAAACACAGAAGAATATACCTTCTCCTCAGCTACACATGGGACATTCTGTAAAACTGACTACATACAAGGCAACATAACAAACCTCAACTAGAATAAAAAATAAAATAAAATGAATAGCCCCCTATATCTTGTGAGATCACCATGATTTTGAATTTGAATTCTCTGAGAATACATACTGCAAACACGCTTCTGAAATTCATAGAAACTGAATAAGCCAGATGATACCACAATTCCCTGTTCCCAGGAAGAAAACATTGAAATAACAAAGATTTAGCAGAATTCAAAGGTAATGAAGACAGAACATACCGAACTTCTAGGAACTTAGCATAGAAAGAAGGAAAGTTCATTGCAATCAGTGTCATGTGGAAGTAAACAGATTGATGATCAAAATTATATAATTAAGAGCACAACTAAAAGACATGACCAAAAAATCAAACTTAACCCTAGGAGTATCTGCCAGTGAAACCAATCAATTAGGTTGTAATCAAAAAGGCTGGACATGGGAAATTCAATACAAAGACTGAATAGAACCAAAGAACATTTTTTTGAAAATAACAAGATAGACAAACCTCTAGGGGCAAACAAATCAAGAAGCTAGAGAAAGAACATGCAAACAGCAAAATCTAAATAAAAATGGGGAAATATGAACAAACACTGAGGAAACCCAAGGGACATCAATAGGTCATACTTGAAAGGTGCACAAACAATAAAAAAAATCTAAGGGAAATGGAGAGTGATTCGATTGTTGTCACTATCAAATCATTCAAAACAAGGATAAATACAACTTTTAGAACAGATTTGGTGCACATACTGAAATAAGGAAATAGTCATCAAACTCCCCCTGGGCCCCCAAAAAAAAACAACACACATAGACACAAGGCCAAAGGACTTCAATGCAGAATTCTACAAATATTACATGCAGAAGTGCTATTACAATATAACCTCTAAGTGTCTCACACAATAAAGAAGTGGTTCATTACCATTTCTAATTAGTTACAAATTTGCCTTGATATGCAAGCTCACAAAGACACAACTAGGAAAAAAATTATAGTGGATGATCCCTCATGGACGATGATGTAAAAGTGACTAATAAAATATGGAAAATGATTACATGAACACATCAAACAGTCTCTATCATGACCAAGTGAGCTTCCATGTCATGGATGCAGGGATGGTTTCAGAAGCATATAGGAAATCTATCAATTTAATCCTCCATATACATAAAGTAAAAAACAGAAACTCATCATTATCATCTCACTAAATGCTGAAAATGCCAGTGTCAACCAAACACCCTTTATGATAAAAGTCCTCTAGTAAAGACAAGGGATAACAGAAACCTACCTAAACCATAATAAAAGCAACTAGAAAGTTATTTTTAACATAGAACATTAACCTAATATTTAGAGAAGTTAAGATAATTCCTCTAAACTAAGAATAAGACAGCTGTCCATTCTCTCCACAAATATTCTGGAGTATGCGGAAGTTCTAGCTCCGGAGATCACGAGCAGATCAAAGGGACACAAATTGAAGGTAATAAGTCAACTTTGTTATTATTAGTAGATGAGCAGATTGCTTACATAAGTGACCCAAAATCCTCTACCAATGAACTCCTTTTTATCAGACAAAACACACTTTAAAAGGTGATATACACAGGTATCTGAAACTCTTAACAACAACAAAAAATTAGTAGCCTAATATATGCAGAAGAGAAAAGGGAGTGAGAGTCACCACCCTTTTACAATTTAAGAAACTCAAGAAATAAGCAACTTGGTACAACTTATAACCAAAACTAGTATTGAAGGCCTATATTGCAGGTCTTCAGTCTTTAAGAAAGAAATTCAAAGAAGATTCTAGAAATGGAAAGAGTCACCCATACATAATTAAAGATAAATAAAAGTATAAAAACCCAATTTTACAAAGCAATCTCACAGATTTAAAGCATTCCCAGTAAATCAACTGGCACATTTATTTTTCACTGACCTTGAAAAAACAATACTCAACAGTATATATTAACAAAGAGTCACATTAGTCAAGCCAATGCTGGTGTAAGAAAAGAACTCAGAAAACATCAACATTCTACGACTTTAAGCCCAAGCTCTATTATAGGCTAGGAAACAAAAAGCAACCAGGCCCAACACATATAGAAAGGTAGACCAAATGGAACTTTAAAAATCCAGATATTAACCAACACACCTACAAATCTAGGTTTTGATGAAACAGGAAAAATAATATAATGAAGGAGGCAATCATTTTCAACAAATGGTTCTGACACCATGGTGATTTCACTGAAGACTACAAGAGACCTACTGTGAATATGCATACACAAAACTTGTAATGAATGGACAACAAGACCCTACAACATTAATCCAACTGCCCTAAACCTCATAGAAGTAGAGAAAGTTTGAGGGTCCTCTTGAAGGAATTTTTACTGGAGAGTGTGCTCTACTTTGACCAGCAAAGAAACGCAACATTCTGACTCTTCTTTAAGCCAGTTTATTCAGGAACTTGTATAATTTCTGACCCTGGTAATGCAGCCCACACCTAAAAGCCCTTGGGCAGTCAACCCCAGGAATGCCATATGGTGAAAAAAAAAGACAGAGTCCGCTAAGAAGCAAGCCAGACTCTCAGCTTTTTTTAAATATGTAATTGTTTAACACAGAGATTACTCACCTCGGAAGGTGGAGGGGAGAAGTCACGCCATCTTTAGGTGAGTACTTCACAGCTCTCTACAGGACAGTTATTCCTGGTCACAATATCCAATGCAATTAGATCAATAATTAATAAATGGGAACCCACTGGAAACTGAGAGCCATATGTGAGTCAGAAGACACAGTGGATAACACTCTGACAACACACGAGTGCGAGAACAGATGTTCACCCAACCATCATCAACAGATATGGCAAAGAACTCAGAACTAATCAACTTAACATCAAATAATCAATTTAAAATGGGGTTGCCTTAATGGCACATTCTAAAAGAGAAATCAAATGGGTTGAAATACAATTTGAATAAAGTGCTCAACACCCTTAGTCATCATGGAAATGCAAACAAAAACAACTCTTCGAAAAAATTTTACTCCTGTCAGATGGGTTGAAATCAGAACTCCATGAGCAGCTTCAGTGCTAAGAAAGAACAGGTTCAAGGGGAACACTCCTCTCCACTGGCAGGGAGGATTGAGCTAGTGTTCGGCCTTTGGAGATCTGTATAGCAGTTCATAGAAAAACCGGGGGAATCATTCTACTACAGGACCCAGTAAATTCCCCTCTGCAGCATAGTACCCAAATGACTTGGCGAAATACATCGGTTCAACTTCTTTCATAGCAGCATTATTTGTAGCAGCAAGAATCTAGAGCAATATGATGCTCTCAAATGAAGAATGATAGGAAGAAGCCTATGGGTACACAAATGTACCTCAATGGATAAAACTCAATGAGGAAAAATGGGGATTTTGAAATATTTTACTGAATGAATGAAACTTGAAATTCCCTGAGTGAGCGAACTGACTCACAAAAAAAGGCTCAACATGGATGTACTCACTCAGTGGGATTGTACACAGAGCAAAGTATCGCCATTCTAAATTCACACCACTATAGAACAGGATAAAAGGAGGAAACTAAACAAGGGAGATTTTACAAGTCTCTACCAGGAATAAGAACACAAGATCAACTTCCCAGCAAGTAAGGAGTAATAGGGAAAACAGGTCATGTGAGAGAGAAAGATAAGTGGGAGAAGTAGGAAAAGGAGAACATGCGTACCAAGATGAGATTGAGTTAGTTGTTGGAATAGATGAAAGCAAGAAAAGAGATATCACAATAGTGTGAGAATATAGGTGGAAGAGAAATTGATTCTAGAAAATGTTCAATCTTTACAAGGATGACCAAAGAATTAAGAATCAAGAAACACTGTGATGCTGAGTAGAAGCCACAGTATAGTGGGGATTGAAGAATTCCATAAAATAATTTAGTCAATTACAGGGGCATAGAAATTAAGCCAGGAGGTTCACTGACTCACTTGCTCCAGTGAGGAGTCCATCTCACAAGCAGTTCACCCAAGCATGGGGGCTAATGTGCATCTTCAGTAGTTTCACCACCTTTCAGGAAGAACCAAGTCAAAGGATAGAAATATTAGCTGCTCCGTTACGGCTGTACAATACATAAAAACTTATGAAATCACCACAATGTGGGAGATGTCATTCTGTATATGTTTCTCATAGGTTAATAAATAAAGCACTGTTGGCCAACAGGGAAAGGAGGATAGGAGGGACTAGGAGACAAGGAGGAAGAGGGAAGTAGGAATGAGGAGTCAAGATGGAGAGTCTGGAGAGAGCTGGATGCAGCCACCTCCCGTAGAGAAGGCCATCTGAAAATACATGATTAACATAAATAAGTTCAATACCAAAGATAGAGCTACACAATAAGAAAGTAGTAACTGGCCAACAGTATAATATCAAATACTGAGTCTCTGTATATTATTATTAGCTTTAGCTAGCAGCAGGAGCCAAGACTTAGGCAGCAGTCAGGAAAAACTCGTTCCCCAGAAGGGGTCTCATCTCTATCTCTACTCTAACACTCTCTTAAGCCATCATTTTAATATGGCTTCACTCTTTTGTGGTTCCTGGACAGGTTACTTCTTGGAGTACACAGAAACAGTCCTCAAAGAGATAAGGATGTGGAATACAGTGAGGTGGCAAATAAATGTAGGGATGTGAGGGTTGTGGGGAAACCGTAGGACTCCTTTAAGGCCATCTCATGTTGGGATAATGTGTGTGTGAAAAGTTTTCAAAAACGCTGCATGGCTGGCTTCATCCCACGTGCGTGCAGGTGTGTGTGTGTGTGTGTGTGTGTGTGTGTGTGTGTGTGTGTGTGTTCTGTACTTATAGCTAGCGGGATCAGACTATTTTGTGAAGCATGATGGGAGATTCAAGATTAAACTTGCCAGGCCAGTCTGGCACATCTCTGAATTCAGAGCTCCACATGCACTGCCCAATGGTCCTCCCTTTACAATTTCGGAGCAGATGCCTCCAGGAGATTGGTTGGAGAAAGCAATATTTTAAGGCAAATATAATCTGAGAGCCTTTTACTCAGAGAGATCCACTTCATCTCAAGGGTAGGCAGATCTATGGGCTGGCTTGGCTCTTCTGCTTCTCTGATTTGCATCTTGGAAACGAACCCCAATACCTGTCTGCAGTCCTTTTTTATTTTTATTTGATTACAGCATACAAGTGAAATAGCTCCAAAATGGTTGCACAGATGCTAGACAATGACAGGGTGGGGGCACAGGGCAAATGGCCAGGGAGGTAAGTGTAAAAGTTGGGTTGAGATGTTTATTCTTCCTTGGCCTTACTGACCACCACATCAAGCACCATGCCCTGGCTTCACCCTCCTAGAAAGAGGCTAAGGGATGTCATGTTCCCTTTAGGGATACATGGGCAGATACTAACGATAATTCTTGACATTAAGCATATCATTAATTGGATATAGATGGAAATTTGGTACAGTGAGCACAAGGCCAAGGTATTTGTGCCTTTTATCCTATTTTTTTTGAAAATAATACACCCATAGGATCTTTGTTCTTTAAAACTGGATCCATCACATATTCTCACAGCCCCTGCTCTGGCCTATGTCCATGTGGTGTTAGTGATCCTGCGCAGATGAAAAGCTACTTCTCAGGTTGGCCGCCTTTTACCAAGAGTGATCCTAACCCCATAAGTCATCTGCCCTAGACTTATTTTGTGCCGCCTCTGATTTAGAACACCGACCATCCTGCTGCCCCCTCAGTCCAGGGTCAGGTTGGGAGGCCTCTTTGGTCTGGATTCTTTGACAACCGAACCATCTATTTTTCTCCGTATGGTGGGAAGCCAACATACAAGAATACCACCCTCTGGATGTTGGGTAGGAAGTGAGATCTGGTGTTCCATCATGGAATGTGGTGGGAGGTGGACATCAGAGAAACCCTGATGGGGACAGTTAAGGGGAAAACCACACAGCCCCCAGTTTCAAGTCCATAAGAATTTGGTTAGCCGTAGGGGATCACCTGTTTGCCGGTTGGATATCCATCTTACAAGAGATGTATGTTTTTACAGCCTAAGTTTTAGTGAAATCCTCTGTTTGCAGGCACTTTGTTTCGCTATATGGGTGTAAAAACCCCTGGGGAAAATGGTTAAGGCCCCATGAGGGTTTCTAGTGATGACTCCTGGATCGTTTGCCTGTGAAGTCACTGAGAGTGACAGAGGGTAGTTTGTCTGTTAATTCTTGACATGGTGTGCAAAGCAGCATCACTTGCCTGCCACCTCAGTTTCTCCAATGTTTTCCTTTCACTCATTCCCTTCCAATCTCTTCAGAAACTCCGGAGTCCACATTGAGGGCTAATCTAGAGTCAATGACTCAAAAAAAATTCCATCTTGAGGAGGCTAGGGCAGATGGAGAATGAAAGACAAATTTCCTGAATGTTCCTCGTTAGTGGTGGGTGGTGAAGGCTGGGGCTGAGATAGACTGTGAGAGTGCTGGAGGGAACCAAATTGGCGCCTTGGATGCTTAGGAGGGAGTGAGGATATGGTTCAGTGCAGGGCCCTGGTTGCCAAAGGGGCAGGTTAGATGTAATGTTTATCTTTTTGATGTTTCATTGTCTATCTCTAGGACTGGGAGCAGGACCTAGCTCTCGGAAGGGGTCATGGATGTCCAGCCTCCTTGGTGGCCCCTAATGCACGCAGTACAGCTTCCACCCAACCCAGAGGGGGAGGGTATCTTTGGCTGCAGTATCAAAGGGTCCACTGGCTTTCCACACTTTATCTTCTCAAGCTGAGACCACCTGGGAATGTCGCCCTGAAATATCAACTCCTCATAGTGCACACAGTTGTCCACTCTTTGACTTGTGTCCATACTAATCTGACCTTCTGCCAGGTGTTGGTGTCAGTGCTTGGAATAAGACCCTATTGATGGGCTTGTCCCCACAACTGTTTCATCTGCCCATCTCCTGTGCACTGAGCTCAGGTGACACCACCATCTCACTGCCCTACCAGCACTGGGTCAGCCTGAGAGGCTGCTACTTGGCTGGCTGGGACTTGACATGGCTGCATTGTTTTGCTAGGAGCAAGATTGCAGCAGACCTAAAAGCAGGCCTAACAGTTGGAGGAGTCGCAGAGGCTAGGTTCAAGTAGATAGCTGTTGGACAATAGGAAAGCAAGATAGAACAGAGACAAGTAGAAAAAAAGAAAATAGCAAGGAGGGGGTCAACAGAGAGAGGTTGGGAGAGGTTAGATGCCTGCTCTAATCCCAATGGTAGAAACACGTAAATACCTAGGTTAAGAAATAGTTAATTTAAGAGAACAAACAAAGAAAAGTAATTTGGCATGGTATTATATCAAAGTAGATCTCTTATATTAATTGGGGCTGGCACGGTGAGGGGAAGACAAGAGAGGATGAAAAACCTTTACTCCTTACAGATCGGCTGCTGGATTTCTGAAGGCTTTGGGGTGGCTATCAGACAAGGCTGGGTGAACACTTAGCACACAGCACCTAAGGCTATAATTAGGGTTCTGAAAGCTCTCCATTGTGATTCACTTGGTGTGAGATTTCTGAGGATTCCTGTACATGGAGCTACCTCCGTTCTCACAAGGACAGCATCTGAAACTTTTCCAGGGCTGTGGGGTACCAAATCTGACTGTCCAGGACTATGATGTGAGGACCCTTTGAGGTCTGTGACCAATTCCTCACCACACTGCCTTCCCAACACCTGGGAATCCATCCAATGCGAGGCCCAGGGAGAGACCCCAACTCTGGCAGATCTTGGCCTTAAAGCTCGTATGGTTCCATCTGGTTTGTTGTGCCAATGAATATATTTTCTTAGAGGAAGAACACCTGTATGGACGACAAACTCGTATTCTCTGTGCACTATTACCAATAAACAAACGCTTTGTGAATCAGGCCAACACTTCCCCATGGTTGACCGTACATTTGTTGGCTGACCAGAGAAAGGTTTTCTGTAATGGCCTAAAGGGATGAACCTATTCTGAACGTCTCAGTCTCTCCACTAATTCTGAAGGACTTGTGAGAGAAATGCCTGTAAAAAAGGTTCAAACGTACCTTGGCCCACCCTTAAATTCTTAAAGCATGTAATAACTTTCCCAATGAACTTGTACTGAGGAAGTCCTCTTAATTCTGAAGAGTTTGAAATTCTATTAGCTAGGCATTGACAAAACACATACTTGTATATGGGAGGTATGTTTTTCACACATTAGGAATACATTAATACCATATCTATGATGTTAATGTTACTTGTCTAAAGTTTTGTCCTTCTCCTTTAGACTACTCTATATCCCTAATCTTCATTCAAGCTTCCCTAATGTTTCACGTTAGATGTCATACTTTCTGTTCTGGTTGCTGTGGGATAAAAGGATACCAAAACGACTTTACATTTCTTTTCATGAAGAGAGAATTTCTTCTGCTCCAATTGGACTATAAATAGCCTGTGTGCATTACCAACTATCTGGGAACAACTCTACTGCTCTCAATCATGTTTTCAAAACATGGGAGTATCTATTTTTCATTGGAACCCATTGATAGCATTGAGCCTACTCCCTGGAATCCAGTTGTAGAGTAGGAGGAGTGATGAGCAAAAAGATCAAGACCATCCTCACTAGCTTAAGGGTAGAAATTTCATGCACAAGGGGAAGTGCATGGAAACCAGATTGACTACTTAGAAACCAGCAAAGCACAGAAACATCTTCCTGGTGATAGAGAGGCCTAGCAGCCTAGGCTTCAAAAAGAACACTATTTATACCTACTGCATGAATAGATAATGGAAACCATTCCATACAGAAAAATTCCTTTGGTCTCTCTAAATTTGTGGAGGTGCTATACAGACCTGCAAGAAATTAGTGGGGCTTCTAAAGAGTTCTACAGAAAGCCTTGCCCTTTCATGGAGAAAAGGAGGAATGACAGCAGTGTCAGGTATGGACAAATGCAGGTATAAAGAACTCAGACTGATATGTAAATAAGATTGTATTGTTTCTATTTAATAAATAATAAAAATAAAGAAAAACAATGTGTAAGATAACAGCTATAAGTCATCTGAATGACATTATTACTGGTGATAATGGTGATAACACAAAAGCTAGACATGCATGGAGATTAGTTGTCAAGAAGAAAAGGTTTCATGGATTAGTTTGGGGTAGTGCAGGAGATGAGGATGTCTTCTAACATCAAAAATAGATAAAGATTTTGTGGAATATTGAAAAAAACCTCACCAATAATAATATTTCTCTATAGTTAATTATTTAAGAATGGCAGAGAATTATTTTATAATTAAAATAATTTCCCAACCAAAATTAGAAGTACTAAAATTGTGGAAAACTATCTGCTCTGTGATGGGAGAAAGACTGCATATGTTTCTCATACTGATTAATGAATAAAGCACTGTTGGCCATTAGCAAAGGAAAGATAGGAGGGGACTAAGAGACAATAGAGGAAGAGAAAAAGAGAAAGGTGGAAGAGCCAAGATGGAGAGTCTGGAGAAAGCAGTTTGTCATTGCCGGGCGGTAAGAGAAATGACATAGATCAGCAGAAATGGGTTAATAATTAAGACAGAGCTAGCCAAAGATAAGAAACTAGCACCTGACCATCATTATAATATCAAATGTTAGTCTCCTGTGTTATTTGGAATGGCGTGGGCGGCGGAGACACCCGGGCGGTGGTGGAAAAAAACCATACTCTTACATGTGGTTACTTGTGACAAGGAATCTCTGTGAGTGACTTTTTGTGAACAGAGTTGTCATTTTTCTTTGCATTGTGCATTGGGGGAAAATTTAAAGAGTGTGGTTTTTGTATTTTGTGTATCTATTGTCAAAAAATTAATACTGTTCATATACTACACATAGTTAGTCATTGGCCATGGGGTGCTGGGTTCACTTTGGGAAAACAGACACAAAAGAAACTTTATATTCTTTGTAGTGTTTTGACATCAGCTTCTTAGTTTCAGGAGTCCTGTAAGTTATTAATTGTGGCTCTCACTTTTATGCAACTGTATTATGTTCAAGAAGGGCCTTGTAAATAATTCATCCACAAGTGTACCTCTCCTACTTTCTTTTCTATGTTCATACTGATATATGTTGATGTCTTTGATCCATTTCGACTTTAAGTTTTTGTGCTGCAATAGACATTGTTTCATTCCTATAGCTCTACACACCACCATCCAGTTATATCAGCACAAATTTTTGAAGAGGCTTTTTTCGCATTGCATAACTTCAGCTTCTTTTGTTAAAAATGAGGTTTTCATAGGTGTGTTATAATACTAAGGTTTTCAATTTGATTCCATTGGTCTTCTGTGTATTTTTGTGCCAATACCAACTGTTTTGTGACTGTAGTCTGTAATAGAATTTGGAGTTTGGGATTTTGATGCCTCCTTAAGTTTATTGCACAGGGTTGTTTTTAAGGCTTGTGTCTTTACTTCTTATATAAAAGACATGAGCAGGATTGTAGGATATGCTTAGACAGATGCCTGTGATGGACAAGTGGACAGGTGACATTGGTGCAGGTCAGGAGGCCCCATCCCCTGCCAGCACTCTGATTTACAGCCCCCAATGCTGCTTGGAGACCTAAGACAAAAGAAAGGTGAACCAAGTGTATTTTTTAATTTGCATAGTGGTTAATTTGCATAGCTACACTTCCAAATGAGATAACCTAAGCATATAACATGTCAAAATCCAAAAGATGGGTTAATTGCATTCATTTGTATATAAAGTACAAAGACCATAAATTTGCATAAAAAGTGCATTCCCACAACTCAAAAATTCAGATATTCAAAATGGTTTCAATAGTCTCAAGTACTTTGCATGCACCGTGCTCATTTGTAATTCAATTACTACTGCTTCTTTTGTATAACACTTCAGTCTCATTTACATATTTAAATGGGTTTAGGTTTTAAGTTGATCCACACTGCTCAGCATCAGGCCCGCCCATTAGCTTTATCTGTCTGAGTAGCTCTGAATCTAAGGTCACAGTCAATGACCTTCTGGCCTGCCTCACCAAGAGGGTTAGCCCCTCTCCTTCCTGTCCTGCGCCAGCTCAAGGCAGCCCCAGGCAAGGTGCAAGCTGGAAGCACAGATTCAGGCCAGAAGCAGCCCCTGGGTGTGGTCAAGTATGGGTGCGCCCTCTGTGGCGGACAGGTCTTGGTCAGGACGGTGTACGCTCAGGAGCTGGGTGATCTGGAGCAGGAAGAGCCCTCCTCCTCCCTCACCATCTTTGTCCCGGGTGGCAAAGTGGTAGGAGTCTTCACCACCTCTGAGCTCAGGTACAGTAGACATGCTAGGGCCCAAAGGCAGCGAACCTGGCGGGTTCGTGGCAGTGCAGAGCTGCGCATGAAACCCTCTGGGGATGCAGTGGGTGTACCCAGGAAATCACACAGAAGGCTGAGACCTTGGCCAGGTCTCCTCCTGATCCTCTTCTGCTGTCAATCACCGGTAGGCTGGCGCCCTCCTCTGTCAATCACTTGAGCCCTCCTGCCAGGATAGGGAGCAGGCATTCAAGGGTGCGTGGTCTACATCTTCAGGTGGAGAATGGGGTCGGGCCGGCAGGACTTCCCTGGGCAAGGGAAACCCGGCAGCGGAGACTCCATGCCAATCATCGCAAGGGGAGGACTTCCGTCGTAGATTTGCAGCCAAAGCTAACCTTAGCCGAGGCCATCAGGAACTTTTGTAACTGCTGTGGCCAGGACTGCATTACCCAGCATCCTATGCGTTCGCTCTGGCTTGGCTGCCCAGAGACTTCCGTTTGGGACGTTCAGGCCAGGGACTGCAAAGGAAATGCAACTAGCATCCTGTGGGGTCGATTCCCACCATGCCTCAGGGACTTTGGCCATGGGTTATGGAACAGGACTGCATTGCCCAAGGTGCTCTGCTGTGCTCCCTGATTTTTCAGCATGAAACTTTGGTTTTAGTTCGTGGATGCTGCCTGAGGATTTCTCCATGGTTTGACGTTCTGTGCCAGGGATGTATTTCTAGCATCCCCCGTGCGCCGCTTCTTGCTTTCTCTGCCCAGGGACTTGTTTTTACTTTAAGTGTCTAGGGACCGTGGCTTCAGGATGCTTGAGGCCGGCTCTGCTTTACCTGCCCAGACTTCCGTTGCACCTTGAGGGTCCGGGATTGCAGTGCTCATGTTGTGTGGCCACTTTTCTTTTCACCCTTGGACTTCCGGCAACTGGACTTAAGGCCTCCCACTACAGTTACCATCATGAACCAGGCTTTGTTTGGCTCTTTTCTGGTCTTCAAACCTCTTCTGTGCCTGAGGACTGAGGTCTCCATTTCCTAGCATCCTGTGTGTAGGCGCGTCCTGCTTTTCTCTGCAAGTGGACCTCCGTTTTTGCGCCTTCTGAGCGTCCAGGACTCAGCTTCCCAGGGCCCCCAAAGTCCTCAGCCCTGCTTTGGTGCCCAGAATTTCCAGTGTTAAAACCATGATGAGACAGATGAACATAGTGAAAGACCAAAAAGGAAGGAATAAGATAGTCTTACCTGGAAAGCTGTCTAACAATGTTCTTTGGACTTATAGCTTTATCCTACCCATGCCCTGAGACACAAGAGAATTCACATCTGCTCCTCCTTTCTGCCTCCTTTCCTGTGATCTGCAGGGGGAAGTAGGGTCCTTAGGAAACAGAGATAGCCAGAACTTGGTTTGCCCAGACAGATTAATTAGTTAACACCCTGAGGCTCGACAAAACTGCCAGACCCCAATAGCACACATGAGAACTAGGTCATGGCCGCCAACTCAATGGAGAAAGGGTCCCTGTTCCCTTCCTAAGCTCAGGGTTTGCCTTTTAAAAACACTCTGGGGTTTGTGAGGTGGCTTAGCCCTTTGCATGCTGGATACAGGAGCCCACTGAGGCAAATGCTTTGTTCATTGCTCTCTTGCGTTTTAGCAACTGGACTGGACATTGGAGTACTTAATGATCAATCTAAAAAAGACTCTACTTTGAGGGTCTAAAAGAATATTAAGTTATTATTATTATTTATTATTATTATTGTTATCAGTTTTTTTTAGTAATAGTATTTCATTGCTGCTATTATTATTATTACCATTAATATTATTGCTATTGTTATTTTAGTATTATATCATTGCTGCAGTGAGAGAGAGAGAAACAGAGACCTCTGGAGGGAGTAGAGAGAGAGAGACAATGTAGAGAGGTGGGCTTGCTTATGGGACTTGCACATGCATACAGCTGGTACGCTAGATAAAGTTTGACACAGGCGTGATAAGGTCATAAGTGTCTCCACCATCGTTAAATTATGGGTCAGCTGGCTGCTAGTTTCCTAAATTCAACCCTCTTATTGCTAGACAGGAGTCATGTGTGGGGAAGGGAATAAGGACTGTTTTTAAGACATCTTCCTGCTGACTTGGGGTCATAGAATGATTCTTGTGGACCTGAAAGTTTGGGTACTGACACATCCTGGAGCACAGCCCAATGCAGTCCTGACTGAGAGTTCATCTCTTGAGACCTGACAAGATGTTAGCAGATAGAGGTATATGCTAAGTTTGTCTTTGTAGTCTTAGTACCTAATGGGAAGGTGGAGGTCATGTGTCCCAGGACCAGGTTGAAGTCACACGCGCAGCATGAGTAATAATTATTTGGAGTGAATTCGACCTGTAAATGGGATCCACCTCGCCCCTGGAACCCAAAGACTTTATTTGTAAATATAAATATTAGACATTTTGGTCAAAGATACTCATGTTAGCGTGATTTAGCTGGAAAGAAATTGAAACACAACTGTAAAATTTATAAATAGTAGAACTCAATTGTGGTTTACAGTTACAGCAGATCGGCACAATGGCATAGTATGTGTTCAGGCACTTCTGGGATTTGGATTGAAAGTATTAAAACTTATTGATTAATGTTAAGGCTAAGAACACAAAATTTTAGATTTTAGTTTTTGAATTGCTTTAGAATAATTGAGCTCTTGGATGCTGCTGTAAATGACAAGCACAGTCATCAAAACATCACGTTCTTGAGATGGATAAAATTTTATTTGAATGATTAGGGAGTAACAGGGACTTACTAGCTGGCAGCATGGAGGGCTACCCTGAGGTCCCCCACAGTTGTTGAACTTAGAGGCTTTAAAGACACTGCCTGCACTGATAGCATGAGACCTGTGGATTAGGAGCTTTTGAATATTTAGCTCACATTGCAAGCAATGGAGAAGATCGACTCCACTGCCCTTTGTCCACAGTTCTTAGTGCCCCTTTGCGGCAGTTGAGATGCAAGGCAGGATTTTTCAGTGGCTAGTTCACTTTGTGGGTGGCTTCTTCAGTGTCTATCACTCTTCTGGGAGAAAATGGGTGGTGCCAGAAACTGGCCTGTCTCTAAGTTATAAAAAGCTGTTTAATGAATATTTTAAATGTGCCATATTCTTTAGATCTCTGAGCATTTTAGGGTTGTCTGATTATTTAGCATACTTTAGTATACAAAATAGCTTTAGTTACTTGTTTTAAGCACATAGGTGGCTAGGCTTTATCCTAGCTTTATTCTTGTAATTAATTAATTTATCTGGAAAACTGGATCTAAGCTGAGAGTCTGTGGGGGATGTTTAACTCAGATTTATCTGCTGACTGTAAATGGTTTTACTTAGTAGGTTAGACATATAACTGTAAAGGACAAAGAGGTAGAGAAATACTCCCTTTGGATAATAGAGGCTTAACATTTATAGTAAGCTTATAGGAAACATTATTGGCATAAATATTTTCTTAGCTTAATAGATATTTATAACCTTAAATGTTTACCACCATTTAAAGATACATATTAATTTAGAAATATTTGAGATTAGAACATTTGTTAATTTAAGTTGTATTAAGTTAACTTACATTTACATAAAGTTAAGTTGAAATAGTGTACAGATATATTAAGCAGACTGGGTAAATTGAGAAAGACTAGAGTGTGAAGCTAGGTATAATATTCGAGAAAAGAATACAGACAAAGAATAAAAGGCAAAAGGAAATAATTACAGGTAATATGTGGGGCAGAAGCTAACTAATTCTTCTGCATAGTGTGATGGAGAAGAGATAGAAGAACCTGCTAGGTAAATTTTAGCCACACGTCAAGATGTGGCCTCCATAAACATATTCCAAACAGCTGGCAGAAACCATAAAGTTTTGAGAGAATTTTTGTCTCAGCAGATGTTGCTGAGCTCACCCACCGCGCTGAGACAGGTTGCAGCTGGGGCAGGGGTGAGGGAATTGTGGGGTGGGAAGAGAACCAAAAATTTAGGGAAAGATTGTTTAGCATAATGTTTAGCAGAGATATAGAAAAAACTCCTTCCATCGACCTGTTCGCTGGCAGTATTTTGAAACATCCCGTAAATGATATTGGGATCTAGAGAGCTGTTTAAGGGGGTCAATTTGAATTATTTTCTAGGGGAATTATGTGCCATTTTCAATCAAAGAACAGCCTGGGTAACAAAAGGGCATTAAGTGAAAGGGTTTTAAATTTTCTATCAGGTATCCATGTGGAGTGTGGTTTTATTTTAAAGGCTAATATTCTTAACAAGGGGGGGGAGAAAGGATCACAGGTCTTGAATCAAGATGTCCACACCATAAGCTTAGAATGTAATAAATTATTCAGTTCATCATGTTCAAAAATGCTACAGGACCAATGAGGGTGGAAGGATTTAGCAACCAAGAAGGATAGGGAGACATACCTGGTCAGGAAGTGTTCTCACCCTTGAGGAATAAAATTTCAATCTAAGGGAAATGGGTTAAAATTTAAAGGGTACCTTACCCAATTAGCCAGTGGGGTGGTATTTTCCAGTGAACGGGGATTGAGGCAACCCCTGGTATCAGAAATAGATCTCACATCTCATCATGCTTTTCACCACAGACAAAGCTGCCAGTGACCCTCAAGGATAGCTCTGCCTGGGTTTGTAACCACTGTTGTGCTTTTGCTGCAGCTAATGCCTTTAAGAAACACAAATATGAGACTCAGGGCCATGTGGAGTTTATTGAGAGAAGGGAGAGAAAGAGGGCAGTTGGAAATAAATCACAGAGAGAGAGAGAGACGAGGTCAGAGAAATACAGGGAGAGCAGTGTGGATGAGAGGCACCCTTTGTGTGCTTTTGCTGGTATGGGCATGCACATGTTGAAACTGAGTCTCCTGGCAGCCAGGTAAATTTTGAGCCACCAAATAGCTGACATGCAATGACATGGCCATGAGCATCCTGTCACACGTGCAGGGAAGTTTGGCTGCTAAGCCCCTGACATTTCTACCTCTTATTGTTATTAAAACAATAAGGTGGTAAAGGTGGAAGAAAGAGAGTTTGAGTCTCCAGAGTCACTGCCAGGACTGGAAGCTGGGATAATCTTTTGGGGGATCCGAGAAAGCTGGGATAAATGTTAAACCAGAGGTTATTGTCTCAACACCAGAGTTCACATAGCAGATGGAGCTCTGCATCTCTGAGATCTGACAAGATGTTAGCAGAGCAGTAGAAGAAAAGAAGCAAAAGCATTATGTCTAAGTACCAATGGGAGAAGTGGGGTGGGGAGGGGATTCAGTGAGGTCCAGATAGGAAGTCCCAAGGCCAGAAACAGTTGACTAATAATTATTTGGAGTGGATCTGACCTGTAAATGGATCCAAATTCAGCTCCCTGGAACTTAAAAGAACCTTTGATTTTGCAAAAACAGAATATTAAGACACACTAGCAAATACTCCTATTATAAAATGATTTCAGCTGAAAGAATTAACACACATACAACTGGCAAATTTTTAGCACAATGAAAAGCACCTTAATTGTAAGTTTATACTTAGTTCTGATCTATGGTGGCATAATATGGTGTTTAATACTGTTGTAACTTTAGTTGATTAATGTTAAGTCGATAAACACTAGCAACCTTAAGATTTCCATTTTTGGTAAATCTGTTTTGTAACGCTTGAGCCTTGGCTGCTGCTTTAAGCTGACATGCTACCATCCGTCAAAGCATCGAGTATTCTTATAAGGATAATATTTCTTACCTGAATGAGTTAGAGTAACAGGGACTTACTAGCTGGCAGTATGGACCGCTACCCCAGGTCCTCCACAGTTGTTAAAGTCTGAGGATTTGGGGACGTCTGCCTTCTGCTGATTGCATGAAACCTGTGGATTAGGAGCTTTTGGAAGACTTACCTAACTTTGGCCCGGCAATGTGGAGAAATTTGATTCCACTGCGCTCTCTGTCCACGCTGCTCTTAGAGCCCTTTGCAGCAGTTGAGATGTAAGGCAGGATTGCCCCAGTGGCTAGCATTGCCACTTTTGTGAGTGGAGCTTCTTCAGTGTTCTTCTGGCTTCTTGGAGGAAATGGGTGGTATCTGCTTTTGGCTCTGTCTCTCATTGGGTGTGGTGGGAGGACCAAGGAACAAAGACGGATTGTGACTGGATCAGGAGTATCCAGTCTTCCCCAAAGCTCTAGGAATTCCAAGGCCTTGTCACAAGCAATTGTTATCTAAGCTAAATTACCACCCCCATCTTTCTATTCTTGATACTGGATTCCTGACTAAGGTAGCCCAGATCACTTTGTGTCCATACCCTAACTCCTGGAAAGTATTAGGCTTCTGAAAAGGGGATTTCCTGTTGTGGCACTTATCCATACCACAAGTTCATGTCAACCACATATGCATTACTGCCAGAATTCACTCAATTGGTTTTATTGGCATGTTTGTGTATGCTAATCACCTCATACATGTTTAACAAAAAGGAATTTCATAAAGAATAGTATAGAATGGATATAGATCATGAATGTAAATTATGAAATACAGTTTAAATAAAAGGTATGAGAATAAATTTTAATTAATAAGCTGACTAGAAATATAGCTTAGAAGTCAACAGCACTTTGATGTTGCAGAGGACACATGTTCCATTACCAGAAACCACAGACAGCTAGTCACCTTCCTAACTATTAAAGGGAGACGGTACCCTCGTCCTACCCTTTGCAGGTACTTTATTATTAGTGTGGTTTGCAGTGGGCCATCCATATGAGGTGCCTTTCTGCCTCACTGCTGCACTAGCTCCTACAACAATAATAGAGGTTGTTGTATTAGATATAAAGTTGTTAGCCTGTTACTACATTTTTTATTGGTTGGGCTGTGTCTTAATATTCAACCATTTTATTGCTAATTCACATATTTCCATGTTGTAATTTATTCAGCTTATGGGAGGCCAGCACTGGGTTCTCTTTGTATTTTACATCTTGAATCTCCTCTCTATTTCTCTTTTGTCCCCTTAGTCTCCAATCTCACCCATCTTGCTTGCTATTACTAATATGGCTTATTCATTAAACAATATGAAAAGAATTATATTTACAGAGCCTGACATCCCCACCACTTCTTGCAGAAAATAAAATAAATGCATGGGAGCAGACAGATTGGAAAGAGCACATTATATAAATCCAGGTGGACTTCCACATACATGTTTAGAATCAGAAAACATAGATATATATGATTCATAAGGCTAGAAAGCAAAGGTAGTAGTAAAAGCAATTTTATAGTTGTGTTGTTGCCAGAACAGGAAGAACCAACGTATCACAGTGACACAGCACCAGGAGCCCAGGAACAAGTTGTTTATACTAATGAGTCATCGGGCTCAGGGTTACCTGACTTTCATTTCCAATTGATAGAGTTGTTTGCAATTTTAATCCAGACTCTCCAGGGTTTGTCCTGGGTAGACAGTTTGCATTGCTTCCAGGCAGACTCAATATTGTAAAGGATACCACAGGAATATGTTTCTTCTAATCCCTCTGATTTTATGAGGGACTTACCCAAGAACAGGGACCTGTGTATGAACTGGAGTTCACAGTACCCAATGCAACACAGTACAAAAAGGGAGGGGGAAGAAGGAGTTTGTTCCATGCTTTTATTGTAGTTGACATTAGCACTAGGAACTGTTAGAAATCAATTTTTTTTTCAAAGTGTCATTGCTTTCCCAGTTAAGGTCCTTGGTCTTACACAATCCTTGCAGTTTGTGAGGTCCCATTTATTAATTCGTTGGTCTGTTCAGGAAGTTGTCTCCTTTGCCAGTTTTCCACACTTGGTCTTGTTTTTGTTTAGTGTGTCTGATTTTTGTTGGGAAAATTAACACACTTGGCCAGAGTCTTGTGGTGATGTAAATGAATCTGTAATTCAATTCTTCATATAAAAATTTTAGTTTCCTGCACCATTTTTGAAGGTCACTATTGTTTGGTTTTCCATTTTTTTTTCTCTTTTAATTTCCTCATCAGAATTCAAATGTCCACCTGTATTTTGATTATATGCCGTGGTCTTTAATTCATTCCACAAGAATGAAGATGTTTGTTTTTCTGGACTGAGCCATGCTATTCTTTTTACTGTTGAGTTGTTTTACCCATGCTTTTTTGTTTTTCATTGGAAGGTACAAACTGTATTTTCTAAGTTTTTAATGAAGTTTGTTGTACTTTTTTAGGTATTGTGGTGAATCTAGAAATTGTTGTTAGAGGGGGCCTTTTGACTGGGTTATTGCTACGGATCGTGAGCACTAGAAATCTTTTACATCTGCTCAGTATCTTCTTCAAACTCTTTGTTCATATACTTAAAGGTGTTTTACATGCATTTTTTCACTTGCTTTATTGGCACCACTTAAACATATTTTATATTATTTTGGCTATTGTTGATGACTGCTGTTTCCTTTATTGTCTTGCTTAGGCTGTTTGTTTTTTGCATGGAAGTACTACTATTTATTTGTTGTTTGTTGTTTTGGTTGCTTTATTGTTACTGTGCTACCCGTCATTTTATTAAAAGTGTTTATCACCTGTTCTTCCTTGCTAGAGTTTTAATGTCGTTGATGTGTACCTGTAAGTATTATTAGTCCTGCATCTTTCTTTTCAAATTATATTCTAATGACAACTTTCAATGATTTATTGCTCTAACTAGTTCTTCACTTAGAATATTGAGTAGATATAGAGGTTTACAACCTTGCCTTGTTGTCCAGGTTTTTTAGCCTTACTTTAATTTATCTCTTCTCCTCTTTGATAGAGGATTATATTTACTGTTTTTTGTAGATGTACCTATTACACCCTATGTCAAATGAGGCCTCTTTTTATTGGATTGGATGATCTTTTTATAGTGTTCTGGAATCTATTTGTAGCGTTTCCTTTATTTGTTCACTCTATGCTCATGAGAGAATTGTTCTCTAATTATCTTTATAGTTCCACACAGCTCTGGACATTTAGCTGATTGGTTATTATCTCAAGGGTCATCAGGCATCATGGCTGGATTTTTGAAAGGAATCCCCAGAAACTGTCTACCCTGGTTGAAATATTCAAATTGTTAAGGGCTATCCAGAAACACAACTATCCACTATACATGCATTAGGTTCAAGATATATGATGTAGTAGATTGACATAAATTATCGTGATTATTTGAAAAAAAGAGCCAGAGACATATGGATATTTGTGTACCTGTGGCATCGCCATAAAATAAATTTGGTAAAGTTTCATTTGTTTTTATATCATGTGGGATAGCATTGAGGGAGCTTTCATTTGTAACTCTTCTTTGAGTCTGGTAAAATCCGAAATTGTAAAACAAACTTGCGCTCAGCTTTTGTTTGTTATTTATTTATTTATTTATTTATTTATTTATTTTTGTTGGAGAGGCTAGTAATGATTCATTTTGTTTCATTATGGGTAATATGTCTCTATTAATTTCTCCATGCTGTTTTCATTGAACTTTGATATGTAATACTAATAAGAAAATATGTATTTCTTTACTATTCCACTTTGGGTGAATGATGTGTTTTTAATGTATTTTCTATGGTGTTGTTGATTACTGTTATGTACCCCTTTTAATTTTCTGAATTTATTAATTGTTATATTATCTCTGTATCTCTAAGTTAATTTTGATAATGCTTCGTCCATCTTGCTGTTGATTTTTTCCAAAACATATGTTTTTCTTGAATAATTTTTTTTTTTCTTTGTTTCATATTTTGTTAATTTTAACCCTGATTTAATAGCTTCTTGCTGTCTAATCCTCTTGGGTATATTTCCCGATCTTGTGTTTTGGGCAATATCAAATGTCATATTAGTGGAGTTTTTTCTTTGATTAGGAATTGTTCTTTCCCATCTCTTTTGATTAATTTTTCTTTTGAAGCCTATTTTGAGTGATACAAAAAAATTACTCAACAAGTTTACTTGCAAATCTTGCAAAGTTTACTTGAAAAAACTAGTAAATATGTTTTAAAAAGTACAGTGGGGAGAAGAAATGGAATCACTTAGAGATGGGGAGGGATCAAAGAGGAGAGTATTTTAGGAAGAAAATAAATGTAGGAAGCACATAATCACACGTATATAAAGATGCTAGGATGAAACCCTATACTCTGTATTTAAACTAAACCAAAATAAAATTATTTGGCCTTTTAGGTGAGCATTGAGAAAATGGCACTTCTCACAAAACTGGACAACCTTGAGTTAAATTCCAGTTATTCAAAGTGAAAGAAGCTATAACCATTTCCAGAGTTTCCTTGGATTGTTAAAGAGTCTAGTAGTAGGACATCGCACAGGTCAGTGCTTAACAACAAAGACAAAACAAAAATAAAAAAACCATGTAATTGAAATTAGTACAAGAAAAAACATTTTAATTACAAATATGAATTTAGAATAGTACAGCTGGGTCTGAGGCAAAGAGTACTTACTGCTATTGTCAAATACCTCTGTTCATTTCCCAGTATCCATGTCTATTGACTTATAACAGCCTATAACTCCAGCTCTAAATATAATCCAGTGCTCTTTTGTTTCTTCTTCAGGCAGTCATAGGCATTATATACATTCATGCAGACACAATTCACAAAACAAAAGCAAATATTTTTAATAAAAGTTGTGGGAAGAATAAATACAACAAAGTATCAAGATGCAAACAGGCCAGATTAGAAAAGAAGTAGGATGAAATCCTTTTCAGAATCCAGTCTAGAGGTATGAGTTAAATGTTTGAGATCTTGGTGGGGGAGAATAGTCCCCAAAAGTTGGCTTCTGTTCTGCCACAAACACACACACACACACACACACCCACGCACGCACGCACCTGCATGCTGCACACCTCACACACCCACACACACACAGACACACACACTATGGGGGCTGTCTGGGTAGCACACACAACAAGTGTGAGAAAGACTTGAGCGATCTTATTAAAGTAATAATCACTGTGCACCAGAAACTATGCCTTGGTGGAGAAAAGAATAATCAGCCAGGAAATAGGAAATCCCCACAAAAATTATTGTACATGACAGACACAATGCAAACATTTTCCCCCACTGGAAATTGCAAAAAAAAAATTTTTTTCTCTAGGGCAGGCTGAAGAGTTTAGGAAAGACAATTAGGACACATGGGGTATTTTGTTCATCATTTTGAGGGATACATAAAAAGATGTTTGTGTAGTAAGCTTTTGTTTTGCTTTTCCAGATTTGTTTTCTCTCTGAATCTCGGCTTGTCCTGAAGACCATTTTGTTGACCAAACCAGCCCTCAAATAGAAAGAATTCCCTCTGCCTCCTGAGGTGCTGGAATTGAAAGGCCTGTGTCACCACACTTACAGCTAGTGTCCTTTATGGGCCATTTTATAATATGAATGTTTTGTAAATAACAGGGGAAATGATAACACACAGAAAAGTATGTGCTGCCCAATAATGATTGATTTATTAGTCTCCCTCCCCCAGGCAACCTGGCCTATTCCTACCCCAAAATCTCCTCTTCCTCGCCCAGGTGTTCAGTTCTCCTTAGCACCTGTCTCTCACTCCACAAAAAGTCCTCTCTAGGGCCATATCTTCTTCTTATGAAACCTTTCCATGTCTAGGCCTCTCTAAAGCTCAGTTTCCTTCCCCAAGCCCTGGAATCGTCTTCTCTGCTTTCTATAGACAACCTTCCCTTGGCCTCCCTGGACTTGTCTTTCAGAAATGAACACTTTACAATGACTTCTGAAGGCTGTTAAAGTTTAGATTGCCTCGCCATGCATTCATTAAATGACCCTATAAAGACTGTGCATGCAGAGGCCACAGGACCTGGGGCAAATGAAACCTCCATGACTCCAGTTTCTATGGCCACAACTTTTTGCAGAGCCCTAGTTCAAACTGCCTCCCTTTTTTATAGCAGTAACTCCTGCCAGTTTTCCTCTTCCTTTCTATTGCTGCCACCAATAGGTAAACACGCACTACTTTCCTTCACTCCCTTTTTTCAATAAACACCTGTAGAGTTTGTTGAGTTTGTTGGATTCATAAACTGAGGCCAGTCTAACAACATATGGGGACTCTCTCAAAAAAAAATCAAAAAACAAGGAAATGTGAGAAGCACAAAGTGACACACACTTGCAACCCAGCACTTAGGGCGAGAGGTGGTGCAGGAGAATCAGGCCCATGGGATACTCTTTTGCTAATAGAGACTTCAAGATCAGTGTTCACCACATGAAATCTGTGTGTACAGAGGGAAAGATGTCCCACAGACAAAAAAAAAGCACAAAAACTACAGACAAAAACAGAACAAATCAAAACCTGTCATTACTATGAACCTATAATTGGACACCTTAGAATTTAAACACACTGAACATAAATATTTTGAAAGTAAAGATATTTCAATGGGAAGAGGTATTTTCCAAAATGGAAAAAAAGATGCGCGGACACCTTCAAATAGGAACAAAACATACGTATAAGAGCAGCATACACACACAACACAGGGAGATCACTCTAAAGTGTTTTAAGAAAAAAAATCAATCCCTAACCCTGACATGTATACGACAAGTGTGTCATCTTTCTCTACAAGTTCAGTAAAAATTTAGGGAGTCAGATGGTACATATAATCCAAAGATCCAGCAAACTCAGCTACCACAAAAACTAGGCAGTAAAGTTATAGGCAGTGAATTCCAGATGAGCAATGTGATCAACTCAAGAACCAGCAGGTATTTTTAAATTCAGGGTGAGCACTTTCAATGTCAGTCAGGGCAAAGAGGTTGAATCCTCACATCCTCCCTCTACTCCAAATTGCCTTTTGACAAAGACAGGCCAACAAGTGAAAACATTATGACCCCTTATCTGCTTAGCCTCCAACCTTTCAAATTCAATGATGTCTACTTATATTCGGTTGGGTAGTGGATATCTCTTGGGTCTCTCAGCCTCAATGTTAGGATAAAACTAAAAGGTTCCTGGAAATTCCATGGTAGGTGAGGGCGTCCAAAGTGGGGTACAAACATGAATCTGCACACCCCTTATCGAGCCTCTAATGGCAGCTTTAAAGGCAGAGTCTAAATTCAAGAGGAAAGCTTCCCTTATTTACCCTGAGGTTGGGGAACAGAAAGGTGCTACCTGCAACTCACTGTTATGGCTGAAGCTTCACTCCAATCCTCCTTCATGCCTACTCAAGGAACAGATGCTTGAGGGTATACAGAATAGCAGCTAAGGGAAAACTTATCTCTACCCACACCTCTGCTAAGTCCACCAACACCTGACTTCCCAACCACACATTTGTCCCTTGCCAGCAGGAAGAAGCCAGACTCCACCAATGTGCCAACATCAGGGACTCAGTGGTTGTTTAGGTCAAGCCCTGCTGGCTTCTATTTGTATACAAATGATGCGATTATTTGCTGGCCCACTCCCAGCCAGCTGTGTATCTTCTATTCAACTGGTCCTGTCACTTAGGCTGTTAGAACCAATCAGATCCTCTAGTGGGAACCACCATTTGGGGGTGGGGTTCTTGTGAATCCAGGCTTTCTTCTCAGATCATATCATGAAGTTATTTCTAGGGCACTGCGTTTGGTTCTATGTACATGAACAGAAATTGGAGAACCATGGGGTGGACCCCTCTCTCCCTTCCCAATCTGTCTGTAACTCTCTCACTCTCCCTCACTCAATTTCACACTCCCTTTCCATCTCTCTGTCCCTCACTTCTCTCTCCTATGTTGCACATCCAATCAGAAGGCAGAAGGACAGTGACTGCATCCTTCTGAGCTGGAACGCCTCCACAGGTCTTTATTATCATCTGTGTAAGTTGTTCCCCCAATAATATCCTCATTTATCATTTGTGTTTGGTCTAGTACACTTATTAACACCACATTTTCACGTGAATTTATTTTATTTATTAAGACTAAAATCAAGTATTATGTCTAACATGTTCATCAAAATTCTTTACATGATATGGGTTTTCTCTTCCATGAGTTCTTCCCTATTACCTGATATCATGATAAAAAAGGACTTAAAATGTGTACAGGATTAGAGAAACAGATGAACAAAATTATGCAATGTTCATTACCATGACCTATCAGTTTTCTTAGAACATACTGTAGTTCCCCTTTACTGCGGGATTTACCGTAGGATATGAAAAAACATACTGTATTTTCAAGGAACCTTATTTTCAAAAACCATGAACAGTCACAAACTCACACACTGACATCACATAATTAAAATTAAATCAAATCTCTAAACCAGATTTTCATATGTGAACATTTTCTCTTGTGAGCACTCATACCTGTATCCCATGTGTTAAGGATCTTAAATTCTTCAAAGATTTCCTCACAATATGAATTGCTTCCATGTAAAGAAAGCAAGTATAAAGGATTGGGATTAGAGGAAAACAATTCCTCTGAATGAGGATTTTATGTAAGTAAAGACAAGTGTTAAGAGGAAACAGGATTCCCTAATCAGTGAATTTCTAGACATTTGTCCAAATGCGTTTGGCACTAGAGAAAGACAAAACAGAGACATTGGAGTGCTTGAACTGATTGTTCACCACTTGTCACATATTTTTATGGCCAGATTCCTATGTAACTGAATGTGTTTTGGCTGAAAATTGTACCAGTTCTTTCTAGTAAGAGACTCATTTCCATAAGTTTTCTTAGGCCCTCAAAGATCATTGGCTAAGCAAAGTTCACAACTTTGAGAAAATGTGTACATATACAGGGTTTCCTTGTGGTATTTTTGTGATTATAAAGACTAATGGTACATAGAGAAGGTTACATTCAGTGTCTTTCAAGTGTACATTCTTTTAAGATTTAAGAGAGTGGTGGGATGTGCAAAGGCTTTACCACATTGATGGCATTCATATGGTTTCTCTCCAGTATATTCCTATATGACTTTTAAGCATATCATGTGTTGTGAAAGCTTTACAGCTTTGTTGACATTCCTAATGTCTCTCTCCACTATGTGTTCTTTTATGACGTACCAGATATGCGAGAAAAGCTTTACCACACATGGCACACATAGGGCTCCTCTCCGCATGTGTGTCTATTATGGTTGTGAAGCTGAGAATTCTACTTGAAATGCTCTTACCAGCTGACATTCATATGGTCTCTCTCCATGTGTGTTCTTTATGACATACCAGATTGTTGTGTTGTGAAAAAGCTTGTACTACATTCGATTACACACATAGGGATTCTCTCCAGTATGTGTTCTATTATGGCTTTTAAGGTGACAATTACTTGAAAATGCTTTACCACACTGATTACACTCATAGATTTTCTCTACCATGTATGTTTTTTTTCATGGAGTTGTAGAAACTGTGACATGCAAAGAATTCTCTATACTGAAGACTTCCGTAAGGCTTCTCTGCAGTTTCAATTTTTACATGCCTTTGAAGATGCCTGCAACATACAAAGGTTTTCACACATTCATTAAGTACATTCACAGAGATTCACCCCTATGGTTTCCCCTTCCATTCCTGCAAATATATGTAGAATATAAAAAACTTTACCACATGCATGATACTAAAGAAACAGTACATATGTAAAATCAATTGATAATTTGTGCCTAAATTAATAACCAGAATCAGATCTGAGTTTTACATTCATAATGCTTACCTCATGAAGTATTGTTGTTTTCATTGAAGATACCTGTTGTTCACAGTAAGAGCCTTTATTTCATGGCACATATTTATGGCATCTATTTACATGAGATTTCTCACATAATTGAAATGAACTGACCAACTCAGGCTTTTGACATAATTATTGCATTTATCAGTTTTTTCCATAGTATAAATCATACCACATAGGCAGAATATACCAGTACAAATGGAAGCTTTCAAGCATACCATTTGTCATAGGGATTTACTGCAGTGTGAGTTTGTTGATATCATTCAGATGATGTAGGAATACTGATGATTTTTAAACTTGTTTCACACTCAACAAATATACTAAAAGTGGGGACTACAAATTATCTTTCATTTCTTTTCACTGTCCTAAGATAGAGATGTATGTTGCTCCTTTTGCATAATCTAAATTCACCTGGCTTGCGTTTTTTGTTGGTTTTCTGATATAGAATGTCTCTGTGTAGACCTGGCTAGTATGGAACTCATTTCGTAGACCAGACTTGTCACAAACTTAAGGAGTCCACCTTTCCCTTCTCTCATGAATGCTGGAAATAAAGGCATGGGCAACAACTACCTGACTAAAAATATAATATACTTATTAAAAGTAAGATTAACAAATAAAAGGTTTACATATTGCATCCCACACACTTTAAACTTTTCCTCAGCATACATGTGATATAGGGATTAAGAGTTCTCCACAACAACCTTTCTTGATACTCATGAACTGACACTTTCAATAAAACAGAAAAAGTCACAAATATAAAAGTAATTCTTGCTTAACTATAGACTTTTTTTTACAAGGTATTGCACATATATTTATCACCTATGCAATATGTATACTGTTTTAAAATATCTGTATACTTAGAACTAAACAGACTGGCATGTTCACAGCATAACCGGGTGCTATAATTAAAAGGTTAACTGTTAAGACATTTGTTTCCTTCTCATTTTAAATGTTTAATGCCCTGCAAACACAGAAACCTATGCCACTGGAGGTACATGGTTCTGTAAGAGAAAATAAGCATCATCACTACTCTTGCTGTGCTTATTTTCACCGTTGTTTTCATCTTTTAATTTTTTAACTGTGGCTCTTCAATAAAGGATTAGACATATTAAAATATCTTTCAGAGCTTTAACTTGCATGAATTTGCACTTGAAATTTTACCTTCATGTCTTCTAGAAATTTGGATTGATCCTCCATTTATGGTCATCCCAAATGTAGCCTGAAATAACAGATAATATATGATGTATTTTGCAAATTGTACGAAATTTAAGTATCAACCTTCAATGATCCTGGAACCATGCCTCACCACCCATTTTTTCTTTTTCAAACAAAATTACAGAATAGTATCATTAATCAAGAAATGGTCCTTATTATAAATCATTGATGGAAATTTATCTTCCTCATAGCAGTGAGGTTCCTGTAGGTGTCCAGCATCACCTCCCCTGTAAGACACTTTGAGAAGGATTTAGGCACAGCCCACTCTTCCTCAGTGAAGTAGATGTGCACAACGTCATAGCTCACTGCATCCTAAAATAACACATACATGGGTGACAAAGAAGTATAATACTCACATTGTAATTTAAAATTCTTGACATTATAGTCATATAATTCTGGTGCTTCCCCACTTATTTTACACATGGACATTATAATGTGTTCACCCAGTCACATTAGAAGTAAACTGAATAAGAGGTACACATGCACCATTTCTTGGCCATTTAAGTAACATATAGCCCTGAAGAATCCCAATAAACAGATATAAAGGGAGGGCAAGTTACCAGAACAACACTATGAGAACACATCAGAAGTAATTTGTATGATAGGGGAAAGCCTATCATAGAAATAACCAAGGCCGTAGAACCAACATATGTGTTTGTTAGGTTTTCATTGCTCTTAAGAGACACTATGGACCAGGGCAACACTTTCAAAAGAAAACATTTAATTGAAGTGTCACACTTAAAATTTCAGAGTTTCTGTTATGGCAGGGAACATGACATCATGCAAGCTGCTTCAGTCCTCAAGGTTAGAGTCCTTACAGCATGACTCAGAGGCAACAGGGAGTTGTCTGTCACACTGGGCATCATTCTGAGACTAAGAATCATCAATGCCTGACCCTACAGTGATGTGCTTACTCTAACAGGATAAAGCCCTCTAAACTCAGGTCATCCCCGTAGAATATGGGCTGAGTCACCTTCAAACCCACTGTTCTTTTTTAGAAAGAGTAAATGTGATTTCCAGATTAAAAACAATAATGAATAAAACAGAGTTCATAAATAAAAAAATTAAAAAAATAATCCATTGAGAACATGATGCATTAGTATGCATATTCTAGTATAAGGATAAATTTGCAACATGACTTGACCAATACAGTGCAAACTATATTCCTTACACCCTCTAAAATGATATCTGATTGCAAAAATTCATGCAAATGGGAATCAGTTAGAATCGCAATAGGATTATGAAAAACATAGTACATATATTGACACAGCATGGCTTCCTACCTACAACAACCAATGCAGTGATTCTTAGAGATTAAGAGGGATACAATATTAGGGGAAAGAACAAAGGGGAGGAAGAGAAAAGAAAAGAACAATAAGAGTTAAATAGTGTCCAATTTTTGTCAAACCAAGAGAAACTCATCCAGGTAAACTGAGATCTTGTGCAATGTTACCCAGCTACACATGATTCTATGTGTTCAGAACTTAGATACACAGACTCTAACAAAATTAACTCAAAGGATGCCTAAACTGTTCTCCTTCTGACCCTCCATCTACTGATATTTGTTTCAAGGAGAGACACCAGACAGTTCCGATCTCTGTGCAAATGGGGTTAATATTCTCAATTATCAGAGAATTATATTTTAATTTAATGAACAATGTTACAAAATTAATGAGTTCTGTTTATTAAATATATCCGAAAAAATAAGGGGCATCCACAAATCTTAAATTTAAGGAAGCTTGGTCCCAAAAACCACTGAGGATATAGAGTCACTTAATTTAAGAAGGGGTAATCAAGAGGACAAAGGACATTGCCCACAGACTTAAGAAATAAATAAAGAAATATGTCTGTAATGACAAATTGCGTTCATTTCTGTCTAAAGGAAACAAACAGGAGAGAACTCGTACAACAGATGGTTACGATGGTTATTTGGTGTTACTTTATTTTATTTTTGAGGAAATTAAATGGCAGTGATACTGCAAGTTGGGCCAGG
Organism: Phodopus roborovskii; assembly: GCF_943737965.1. NCBI lineage: Eukaryota > Metazoa > Chordata > Mammalia > Rodentia > Cricetidae > Phodopus > Phodopus roborovskii. The sequence continues at coordinate 108,552 of NW_026125668.1, read as the reverse complement.
GCAATATAAGGCTCAACAGAAAATATAGCACCATAATTACTTCATAGTCCTGGAGGAATATCAAAAAGAAGTGTCAGAATTTAGTGGCGGTTCTGAGGGAGAAGTGTCGAAGATGAGAAAAGAAGGGAAGGCAAACCAAGAAATGTTGAAAGCTGGGATAGGGAGGTATTGTTAAGCCATGCCATATTCTAAGTATGTATTTTATGAGGAATAGCTTCTTGTATACTACTTCCAACAGGAAATGGAAGGAAATGGGAGATTCTAGGAAGTCAGCAGGAGTTACCATTCAATGGGACAAACTCAGGAGAAAGATACTGAAAAAGTACAGTCCAAGGGGAACACAGGGATTCCCAAAAACATTACCAACTAAGCCCACAGTGGCCAATGGCCTACCAACTACAGCTCCATGTGGTGGGAAGAGTTATGTTATCAGGATCTGAAACAACCCCTCCACAAAGACACTGGCCCCAGATAATTGCCATTTTCTCCCAAGCATCTTCCTTGTTTTAAAGAGGAGTGCTACTTTATTCTCAATAGCTCAGGACCTGGTGGAAAAATCCTAATATCTAGAAACCCTGGGTGTTATTAGTTCTGGGTTTCAGAAGAATCTATGTCCATTCTCCATGAATGAAAACCTAAACAGAAAGTCTTGCTTGCTTTGTCCAGCTCTCAACACATCACTGTTTTCTTTTCAAATAGTGGTCACCTGGGCTCATCTTGCCCACAAGACAGAGCTATGATTTTTTCTCAGGAAGAAAAGATGTTTATGGCACATCAGCACCTAATGCTCATTGGAACCCATTAAGGCACCCTTGTACAACTTGTAAAAGCCCTACTCAAAGTTATGGAGGTGGACTCATGGGTTTGTAAATCATTGGTTTCTCCATCGCTATGGTTTGGATCCAAATATCTGAGTATCCTGGGGACAAATTTGTATTTTATCATCCTATTCTGTAACATGCCTGTTAGCATAATAACTCATTTTTTTTTTTTTTAAATTTGGGTGATAGCACTATCTCAGCTAAATATTTTTGTGAGTCACTATATTGCAAGAATTGTAAATCCTTTAGTATCAACAATTCCACCCCCTACATCACAGCTCAGTGGGAGAATAATCCAATACAAGAATGCCATTTACAGATGTTAGTATTTTCCATTAGTTTTAAACTATCCCTTAGGAAACGAGGGAGAAGTTCTCTATGAGATTGGGGCTATTTGCTCCACATAGAAAATTCCCAGATCATGCTATAACACAAACAATACACACACACACACACAGAAACACACACACACATACACACACACACACACACACATATATATATATATATAAGTAAATTAAGAAAAAGAATGCCAATTAGGAGCATACACAAAATTCAAAAATTAACTACAAATGTACATACTCCTTAGCCTAGTGACAAGGAGGAGGGTTTGGGCCAAACCCAAATGACTTGACAGATTTTGATGAGTCCTCCTAAGGAACTCAGCCTCCAGAGTAATGTATGGGGGATGGGATGGTGAGGTCACTGGGGAAATAGGAGGATGGGAGGGAGGGGGATCTGGGATCGATAGTAAATTAAGACCTTTTTATTTATTTTTTAACAACAGAAGAAAAGATATTTTGATGGAAAAAAAATGATAATAACCCCATGGATCTGACCCTTAAATGTTAGATGTGAAGGGCAGAACTTTGGAAGGCACTCCACAAACTGAACCCTCTCCTTTCTTTGGTGATTCAGCCATCCATGTGCACCAAAAGCATAATGGAGCTGACTACAAAGAACTTTATTCCCGTGGTGCATATTCCCGAAATCCTTTTCCTCAGAAGCAGCCCACACATGGAAAAGCAATCCTGTTTTGCACCCTTGTTGGGGAAGCTGCCAGAACCAAAATGGGCCTAACAGATCACTGAATGTGGCAGCACATTCCAGCCCAGCCTCCTCAGGAGGGCCTGCAAAACAGACCTTAATGACTCACCATCCCACCCCTCCAATCCTGTCACTCACCATGCTGAAGCTTCTGTTCTCCTCCATTCCCCACAGCAGCACTCACAGAGCAGCAATCAATCCTCTGTGGCTATTCTGATATAAAAAGCAAGCCTGCAGCATGACTCCAGGTCTCCTTTCAGACATGAGACTGGTGGGTTGGCTCAGTGTACCTGATTGGCTAGTGTGGCTTGATTGACAAGAGCTCTTCCCCAAGGGTACAGTGTGCTTAAAGACTGAGCGCTCTAGCATCTCCTTTGGCCCTAGATTTTACTCCATACCTAGACATTTCAGAGATCTTCTCAAATAGAACTTATTTGGTGTTTGGTTTAAACATTTTTTTTTTTTTTTTTTGAGACAGAATTTCCCAGTGTGGCTCCCTGCCATCCCATGCCTTGTTCAGTAACTGTGCCGGGATATGCCCTTCCAATTATTAATATTAATCTTGTTCTTGTTTTCTTGTAGCTTTTTTTTTTTGATTAACTGTCTAATATTTATTTATTTATTTATTTATTTAATATTTATTTATTTGGTCTTTGATATAGAGTTTCCCTTTGTGGCCCTGCTGTCCTGGGACTTACTCTGTATACCAGGCTGTCCTCAAACTCAGAGGTATCCACTTCCACCTACTTCCTGAGTGCTGTAATCAAAGGCAAAAGCCACCACTGCCTAGTCAGGGACACAGATTTCAATGTCACTTACCAATGTCACCAATAGAAGACCCAGATCTGCTCCCTGCAGTGCACAAGGGTACAAACTTTTTCTCCCCTCCATGCAATGTGCAGAGCTTGCACAGATCATTACATGAGGCAGACTGAAACGATGCTGTTCTTCAACCATAAACATATCTAAACAAAAACAAACTTGCTTTAAAAATAGAGTTTGGAGTTGCTATGCATTAGATAGCCATAGATGACAGGCCATGGTGGAGCACACCTTTAATCCCAGCACTTGGGAGACGACAATCAGGTGCATCTCTGTAATTTCTTGGCTCCCCAGGCTACACCAGATTGAACCAGTCTAAAAGAGAGAAAGAGACAGAGTGGTGCCTCATTCCTTTATCCCTGAACTTGGGAGGTAGAAATGGTTGGAGGAGAGAGAAATATAAGGGAAGAAGACAAAAGTTCATTGTTTTCTGAGGGAAGAATCCTGGGGTCAGAATAGCCCAGCCCTTTGTCTGGGGGATTCAGTGAAGTGAGAGCTAGGGCTTGGCTGCTCTGCTTCTCCTGATCTTTCCTCATTAATTGCGTACTGATCTACAGGATTTGATTAGTGGAGAATAGCTAGAAGTAGCTTTACAATTTCAAGTGCAGTGTGTGAAAGCTAAACCCTAGTGTACAATACTAGAATTTATGGCAATAATATTGATTGTAATAATCTTTACCATTTTATCCAAGTTTATTGCTATATATTTTTATGTATGAGTTTGAGGGAAATGGCTTGTAAAAGTATAAAGTTTATGGGATGTAGAATAATTATGTGAAGTTGAATGTCAGTATCTGAACTCTGTTCATCCCCCAAAAAGATGTGCTGAGTCTCTTGCCAAGATACACAACATGTTTTATCTGATGAGCCAAAAACTTTCCACAGATTAACAATAAAACCAAAATAAAGAAAGAACTAAATAATGGTCTTTGGGGAACATGAAGTATCAGAATTAAAGATGCTATATATGGTAATTTTGTAACATGAAATGAATACAATCCAATGACAATGAACAACAATTAATAACAAAATTTTGCAGATTACAGAGCACAGTAACATTTTTTTAGGAAATACTCAGAAAGCTCTGTGGAATTATGAAAAACACGATACACAAACTGACATAATATGACTTTTATACTTACCAAAAAAGCAACAACAACAAAAAAAGTATAGTTATTTGTAAAAGAATAAAAAAGATAGGGAGAATAACCCAAGAGCAAAGGTCAAAATATATCAACAATTAATATAAAGTACAAATGAATTTAGCACAAAATTGGTGATCTTGACCAATACATCCAAATACCTATGAATCCAAGAGGTAAAGAGATTAAATAAACACAGACTTCAACACCCCAATTAAATCAGGTACAAAGTGACCCTTCAACACTTTGACCCTGCAGCTATGGATATCTATTCCAAAGATAGGATGTCCCTGCTGCTAGAGGCTCCCCCTATGCAAAAGGACCTAATCTTCTACTATGGGCTCTGTAGACCTTTATGCCTTTAGGATTCAGGTAAACCAAGCCCCACTGATGCCCATTCCACAAACAACATGGGAGAATAATTTAAAATCTGCTTCCTGCCAAGTGATTTATAGCCCAAGATGAAGACCTTCACCTAACTCCCTACCCCAAACCATACACATCTGAGAAATCCCTGCAGAACAAAGACTCATTTTGTACACTAGAATTAAACTTCACTCAACACAGTATTGGAATTCTTGGTAGCAGAGAATTAAAAACATTAGTAATCTTGTATTGCTGAGAGACATCCACATCACCATTTTTTACTACTTTCTAAAATATTTATAAGGCAAACTGGAATGTGGAATGGAATATTCAGAACTTCAAGAAATCAGACATTCAGTTTTCCAGTGTCAGCCCCCACTGCACACCCAACAACAGTGCATTCATGTGCACACTGGAAAGCTATATAATATAACAGCACATCTTCCCATGCCAGGGCTACAGGAGTCTCCCCAAGCCAAGAAACACATGGAGGAGGAAGAGCTCAACAGACAATAGTAACTGCCTAAGCTCACCACATGGACCAAAAGAACACCAGTCTGTCTCATGGTCCACACAAATTTTGGGGAAATGACATCTGAGCAGATCTGGCTTTGAAAACCCTACACTCAGAATGATGTTGGAACCTGTGTTCTTCCGTTACAACTTGATAGATCATAAGGAAAAGTAGAATCAGTGGGAAAGAAAACTTTTCAGAGTCTAGGGGCATTGCCTGTGACCACCCAGTTGGACCTAAAATTTTGCAGCCCACTGCCAGGGAATCAGAAATCAAGGTGACTCAGTTTGTACAGTCCTTGTAGCTCTGCACTACCCACTCTAGCAGAAGAATGTTTTAGTAAACATTCTTCTACTGTACTGGAAGTCAAGCTGCTCATTATGATAATCACACTGTCCTTTGTCTGCACATTTTGTTACACACTCATTGTTCCTGGCCAGTAACTATTGACGCCTCATAGCTGGGAAATACTGCAGCCAAATGTATGCCACCTTCCCAATATTCACTGTGTTTAATGTTAAACCCCTGTTTAAGAAAACCAGGCTGTGAATTAGGAGAACATAGAGTAATCATGGTAGGTTTGTGGGCAGAAAAGTACATGTGGGATATGATGTAGTTATGATCTAAAAATATTTCGAAAGCTAGAAAATAGCTTCATGGCCAGAGACTAGGGGTTTTAAGCTTAAGGAGCACCCAAAGGATTTCTCCAACATTTTCTCTCAGATTGTACATCCAAACCCACAAAAAAAAAAAAATAACAATCCTGTTACATAGTCCTGAAGAGTTCACTGAGACTGGTTTTGCCTGAATACTGTAATTATAGCAAATTGTATAGCATAATAAGGTCTCCATGCTATCCAGAATCTTGATAGCTCTCATCTGTTGATTCAAGAAACTGCCCACCAAGACAATTATGGATTATCTAGGAACGATTACCTAATTCCACATTGCTCACCTCAACTACTGTTGAAGAAGGAAATCTCAGCTTCCATCCTGCCTCTCCCTTTCTTCACTGTGACTCCACCAGTATCCAAGTGGGACATGAACTCAACCACTGCACAAATCCCTCTCTCCATTTATAAGACCCCACAATAATCAAAGATCTTGGGAGTTCACCCATTTTCTGGTCTATTTTCCTTCTCCCTGACCAGGCAAGGGCCCAACTGGAACGAAGTGTAGGATTTTCTTCCCCTCCAACACTGTACAGGAGAAGCAGGATTGGGAGTTCAAAACAATTCTAAATTACACAGCACAAGACAAGCCACAGTTGAAGACATTTTGCTCTACACAGAAATAAATAAACAGCATTACTTGAGAAAAGGAATGAAATAAGTAAAATCTAAGAAACATAGGAGTGCAGAAAAATAGAGATAAAAACAGTAATATGTTTAAAGAAGACATTTAAAAGATAACCAATACCTGGGCGGGTGGCAAATGCATGTAATGCTGGTGCTCAGGAGGCATATGGAAGCTTATCTCTGTGAGTTCAAACCACCCTGTTCTACAAGATATAGTTTGTGGGACAGGCGGCAGAGCCAAAAAGAAATGGGGTCTCCAAAAAACAATAAAGTAAAACACAGGGAAAACAAAACAAAAAAATCAATGCTACAAAGAGTTGGTTTTGAGAAAATTAACAAGGTGAAGACAAACTTTTATCCAAACCTACGAAAAAGCATAAAGAGAATATGGAAATTAACAAAATCAGAAAAAAAAATTGGTATGTAAAAATAGACACTGAGAAATCCACACAATTTTAAGGTCATATTTTGAAAACCTATACTCCACAAGATTTGAAAATTCAAAGGATATTTACAAATTACTGGATAACTATTATTTACCAAAATTAAATCAAGAATAGACATATAACAACTAACAAAGTAGGAGTAATAAAGAAAAGCCTCCCAACATAAAAAATCCCAGAGCTAGATGTCTTCTTCAGTGAAGAATTCTACCAAAAATTTATGGAAAAGCTATATTAATACTCCTGAAATTGTTCCACACAATAGAAACAGAAGGTACATTAACAAACTCTTTTTTAAGGCTATAATCACCTTGATTCCCATCCACACAACGACACAAATAAGAGAGAAAATTACAGACCAATATCCCTCATGTACATTGATGCAAAAATACTAAAGAAAATACAGGAGGACCTAATCTAAGAATATATCAGAGAAATCATCTACCAGATCAAGTAGGCTTCATCTCTGGCTTGCAGGGATGGATTCACATAGGAAAATATATCAAATATATCACTATATAAACAAACTGAAAATGAAAAGACACATGATCATCTCCTCAACAGTCCTTACTCACCCTCAACATTAATGCTCTTAACTCACCTATAAAAAGACACAGGCTAACAGAACATGATACCAGAAGACAGAATCCAGCATTCTGGTGCATACAAGAAACACATCTTAGCTTCAAAGATAGACATTACCTCAGGGTAAAAGGGTTGGGAAAGATTTTCCATTCAAATGGAAATAAGAACCAAGCAGGCGTAGATATCCTAATATCTAACAAGCTAGACTTCAAACCAAAATTAGTCAAAAGAGATGAGGAGACAGTCATTTCACATTCACCTAAGCAGAAATCCATCAACACAAAGTCTCAATTCTGAACATCTATGCCCCTAATACAAAGTTGCACCCCACATTTGTAAAAGAAACACTACTAAAACTCAAAGCTCATATAAAACATCACACACTTATAGTGAGAGAGAAACTATCTCTTTCCATTCATTCATTTTATTGTTCAAATCTATGACTAAGAACTCAATGACTATTCAGTATTGGTCAATCTTTAGGTTTCGCGCAAATAACACCATCCACTAGTTTAATATTTATTCATTGAATTATGAAAATCTGTCATTATGTATTCAGTGACCACTGAAATTTTTAGCCTCCTTAGGGGAGTCCATCGTGCCAGAACATCGCATCATCTACTAGTACACTTCCTTATTTAACGGTTAAACTAGGAAATTAGATAATAATTCATCACTTAATTAACGTGTTTGAAATACAGGTAATGTTATGGACCCTAAGTCCCTTTTGGAGTCAGATTTTGTGAGGTGATGAAGTAACATCATCTCATTACTTCATAATTTAGCTCTGTAAATAGGTCATTACATCAGCGATAGTTTTAGGACTTTGGTGCCATCTCGTCAGTGATAGTATCAAACGCCAGCTAATTAATTATCAATTTAATTTTATAAATAAATCATTATTCCAGGAAGAGATCAGTCTGACTACTCCATGTGGGATTTAAATATGCACCACCATGACATTACTCAATCATTTTTCATTATATATTCATTATTTGAATCGGTGAAGATGTTGTCCTTCTTGTCTGGAGTAAGGCCATTCCTCCATGGGAGTTAATCACGTGGCAGTATTTAATCATCTAAGTACTCCTTCCTGGACAATCACTGGAGTTTGGTTCCATCTTATGAAAGTTAAGTATGGAGGACCATCCTATTATTAACTTACTTCAGTGTGTAAGTAATGATGGTGTCATCCCTCATGTGGCTGCTGTGGGATTGACACAGCAGCAGATCGGTACCAGAAGCAGTGCCCAGAGAACGGGGGACACTGCCTCATACAGTGATTACTGATTACGTAGTAGTACCATTTTTAACAATCGAATGATTACACGATTTTAAAACTGTACTATTTCGCATCATCAGTTTCTGCGAGGTTGCAACAGAACTGACCCATGAAGGACACAGTGACTACCGATTTTAAAAACAGAATAACTGTATAATCTCCTGATCAGGGAATCTCATCTCATGAACTCTGTCGGGCTGATAACATGACATACCACCAACAATAAATAACACTAAATAACCATCTCAGAAAGCGGGGTACAGGACTTAATAGAGAACAGTCAATTGAGGAATCCAAAATGACTGAAAGAAACATAAGACACTGCTCAAAATCCTTAATCATCAGCCTAATGAAAATCTAAACAACTCTGAGAAACCATGGGATCAAGCTCCTCTAATGGTAAGAGGATGAAGAGGAGTTTATTTTATTTTCAATAAAGAGAAAAGGATTATGGTAGAGGCGATTAACTGTATTGTTTCCATTCTAGAAATTAGCAAATTGAAGAATTGAAAACAAGAGTAAAATATAAATCATTGTACTTGAATGGCACACTGATTCTTTCGTTTTCATGCTTATGTCACTATAGGCATGTTGTAGCTTGAGAGACGGGTAAATATGTAGAACTCAAAAGAAAGAGCCCTGCTTTGTTTTTGTGAGAAACTCAGTGAGGCTGTAAGGTTAGTTCACCGGTGGGTATACTCCTTTCAGCCTGTGGGAGGGGCACTAGAATGTGACAGAATGTTGGCTCATAAATGTTGCCTGGCAACCCTCCTTGCAATCTGTATCCTGGTGTCGTGGGCCAAGGACGAGAGAGCAGCTTCGAGAAAGTGTTATCATGGCACATTACAGTCTGCCAAGATAAATATCTCCTAAACCTTTCCATGACAGCATTTGATTCGCCTAACCAAGTCATAGCCACACCTCTGGAAGTGTGCCTACAGCTTTTCCTGGTTACCAAATTCAAGATTACCTAATCATCAGAGAACACAGTCTGTGCATAAACAGTTCAGAGTCTTCTGTTTATGAATACTCTCCTCAGAAGTAAAACTATGGAGCAAAAGATAATAAGACTACGATTATTCATCAAAAAGGTGAGTTTGACATTGTTGTCTTCCCTTCAGGAAGGTGATAATCTGTTTGTTAGAGTAGACTTAGAGATTATTAGATTTCAGTTCATCTCTTTTGAGGCAGCCTTCCAACATTAAATAAAACCCTGCATACACAATGACAGTTCAGCATGTGAACATGTTACTACTGTGCTCTGCGATTAAATAAGGGATGAACCTGGGAGTTTCCCACAATCATGTGGGAGGCAACTGGGAGAAAATTGTGTGGAGAATGGCAGACCATTTCATCCTCTGATTATGTTTTTATTTGATTATTAAAATAGGACATTAGATAATCCATGATCAGTGGATTGTGGTTATGCGATGTGGGAGGCAATTATCATAGACCATCTTAATATCAATTATATAGATAAAATATTTAAATTAATCACGACAGCATCGTTCATGTGCCTGGTTTGGAGCCACCTTAGGGAAGTGGATGATGTTACATGAACTCATTATTTGATTATTTAATTATACAAAACAATGATTATATCGTCCATGACACCTGGAATCTGGTGCCACAGATCATCTAATTACATAATTAATGTATTTAAAATGACAATCTGTGTTAATCCCCAAGATAATGGAAATCTGTGTGTAATTATGTAAAACTAAAATTGTCCACTCCATGAAGAGACCCGTCAAGCTCCCTCTTGTGGCGTTAATGAGCAATATCATCACAGTTTATGATTCATGGTTTCAATGGATGATGATGACATTCTTCATGACAGGAGTCTGGCCATACTTCCCAGCCAATTAAATGCTACATCACCTCTTTATTGGTACAGTTAGCTCTCACTGAATTATTTAATTCTTTAAATTACTTAAACGACAGACAATGCCAACACCGATTATTATTAGGTTGCAGATATCTGTCAGCGACAAATTAGGAAACTTGTAGACATGGGCAGAGCATTTTCTGAATGTCTATGCGTCTTCCAGACCACTAGGAATGCTGGAGAATAGAGTCCAGAAGATTGCATGGTGCCCTCCGAGAAGTACAAGAACTTTTCCAAAGTCTGCATGGCGGTCTGGGTGTTGACTACTTGCTCTTCCTCCACATCTTCACATCGGTTGTGGTCTACATCTAGAAGATGTAGAGGCACTAGGAAGTAGGCACCATCACCGAGACCTGGCAAAAGGATGACGACTCAGAACACGGAAGAACATCTCACTCTCAGCTATGCTGTTGATGCCCCTGCTGCAGCCACCTCTTCAGCTGATATCAACATTTTGGCTACTACTGGTATGCCAGGAATGGGCCAATTACCTCAGGTCCTGCCGCAACACAACAGAGATTCAGGCACCGGTGAGGATGTCAGGCCAACAGAATTCACCACGCAAGAAAGTATGATTATCTGACGATTAACTTATGGAATATTAAAAATCCGTGATGACAGCATCCGTTTTCATATCTGGCAAGTCTGCCCTGGAATTGATGATATGAAAAAGTTCAACGACTTAGATATGTAAAGATGTAATTATTAAATTGTTTCATTATATAATCTGTGAACCCTGAAGTGTGGTGCCACCTTGTATGACTCAAGTATGACAGACGATCTAAGAATCTGATGCATTCATTATTTAAATCTGTCTTTTTCTACTACAGGAAGAGTGGAATTTGGAGCCCCCTTGTTGGTGTTAAAATGTATCTTGTGATTTCATTATTTATTTATTAAAATCAATGTTGATATTATTTTGTTATCTCTCTACGGGTGAATTATGAGAAATTATCCCTTCATTCATTCATTTTATTGTTAAAATGTATGATTACGAACTCAGTAACTCTTCAGTATTGATCAATCTTTAGGATTCGTGCATATAACACCATCCACTAGTTTAATATTTATTCATTGAATTAGGAAAATCTGCCATTATGTATTCAGTGACCACTAAAATTTTTAGCCTCCTTAGGGGAGTCAATCGTGCAAGAACATAGCATCATCTATTAGTACACTTCCTTATTTACCGGTTAAACTAGGAAATTAAATAATAATTCATTACTTAATTAACGTGTTTGAAATACAGGTAATGTTATGGACCCTAAGTCCCTTTTGGAGTCAGATTTTGTGAGTAGACGAAGTAACATCATCTCATTACTTCATCATTTAGCTCTGTAAATAGGTCATTACATCAGCGATAGTTTTAGGACTTTGGTGCCATCTCGTCAGTGATAGTATCAAACGCCAGCTAATTAATTATCAATTTAATTTTATAAATAAATCATTATTCCAGGAAGAGACCAGTCTGACTACTCCATGTGGGATTTAAATATGCACCACCATGACATTACTCAATCATTTTTCATTATATATTCATTATGTGAATCGATGAAGATGTTGTTTTCTTGACTGGGGTAGGGCCATTCCTCCATGGGAGTTAATCACGTGGCAGTATTTAATCATCTAAGTACTCCTTCCTGGACAATCACTGGAGTTTGGTTCCATCTTATGAAAGTTAAGTATGGAGGACCATCCCATTATTAACTTACTTGAGTGCGTAAGTAATGATGGTGTCATCCCTCATGTGGCTGCTGTGGGATTGACACAGCAGCAGATCGGTACCAGAAGCAGTGCCCAGAGAACGGGTGACACTGCCTCATACAGTGATTACTGATTACGTAGTAGTACGTTTTTAACAATCGAATGATTACAAGATTTTAAAAAACTGTACTGTTTCGCATCATCAGTTTCTGCGAGGTTGCAACGGAACTGACCCATGAAAGACACAGTGACCACCGATTTTAAAAATGGAATAACTGAATAATCTCCTGATCAGGGAATCTCATCTCATGAACTCTGTCGGGCTGATAACATGACATACCACCAACAATAAATAACTCTAAATAACCATCTCAGAAAGCGGGGTACAGGACTTAATAGAGAACAGTCAATTGAGGAATCCAAAATTACTGAAAGAAACATAAGACACTGCTCAAAATCCTTAATCATCAGCCTAATGCAAATCTAAACAACTCTGAGAAACCATGGGTTGAAGCTCCTCTAATGGTAAGAGGATGAAGAGGAGTTTATTTTATTTTCAATAAAGAGAAAAGGATTATGGTAGAGGCGATTAACTGTATTGTTTCCATTCTAGAAATTAGCAAATTGAAGAATTGAAAACAAGAGTAAAATTCTCATCATTGTACTTGAATGGCACAATGATTCTTTCGTTTTCATGCTTATGTCACTATAGGCATGTTGTAGCTTGAAAGAATGGTAAATCTGGAGAACTCAAAAGGAAGAGTCCTGCTTTGTTTTTGTGAGAAAATCAGTGAGGCTGTAAGTTTGGTTCATCAGTGGGTATACTCCTTTTAGCATGTGGGAGGGGCACTAGAATGTGACAGAATGTCGGTTCATAAATGTTGCCTGGCAACCTTCCTTACATTCTGTATCCTGGTATCGTGGGCCAAGGACCAGTGAGGAGCTTCGAGAAAGTGTAATCATGGGATATTACAGTCTCCCAAGATAACTATCTCCTAAAACTTTTAATGACAGCATTTGATTCGCCTAAACAACACATACCCACACCTCTGGAAGTGTGCCTACAGCTTTTACTGGTTACCAAATTCAAGATTACCTAATCATCAGAAAACATAGTCTGTGGAGAACCAGTTCCAAGTCTTCTGTTTATGAATACTCTCTCTCCTAAGAAGTAAAACAATGGAACAATAGATAAAAAGACACAATTATTCATCAAAAGGTGAGTTTGCCATTGTTGACCTCCTTCAGGAAGGTGAAAATCCATTTGTTAAAGTAGACTAGTGATTATTTTATTTCAGTCCATCTCTTTTAAGCAGCCGTACAACATTAAATATGTGATATCTTCTAAAAACCCTGCATACAAAATGACAGTTCAGCATTTAAACGTGTTACTACTCTGCTCTGCTATTAAATAAGGGATGAACCTGGGAGTTTTCCACAATCATGTGGGAGTCAACAGATAGTCAATTGTGTGGAGTATGGCAGACCACTCATCCTCTGATTATGTTGTTATTTGATTATTAAAATAGGACATTAGATAATCCATGATCAGTGGATCGTGGTGACGCGATGTGGGAGGCATTTATTATAGACCATCTTAATATCAAATGTGAAGTTAAAATATTTAAATTAATCAAGACAGCATCGTTCATGAGCCTGGTTTGGGGCCACCTTAGGGAAGTGGATGATGTCACATGAACTCATTATTTGATTAATTAATTATATAAAACAATGATTATATCGTCTATGAAAACCTGGAATCTGGTGCCACAGATCATCTAATTACATAATTAAAGTATTTGAATTGAAAATCTGTTTCAATCCCCAAGATAATGTAAATATGTGTATAGTTATGTAAACAACAATCCTCCATTCCATGAAGAGACCTGTAAAGCTCCCTCTTGTGGAGTTAATGTGCAATATCATCACATTTTATGATTCATTGCCTCAATTGAAAATGATGACATCCTTAATGCAGGAGTCTGGCCATGCTTCCCTGCCAGTAGAATGCTACATCCCCTATTTATTGTGACAGTTAGCTATTAGTGACTTATTTAATTCTTTAAATTATGTAAACGACAGACAGTGCCATCACCGATTACGTTAGGGTGCAAATATCTGTCAGGGACAAGGTTAGGAAAGTTGTAGACATGGGCAGAGCATTTCTGAATGATCTATGCATCTCCCAGTGTACGAGGGATGCTGGGTGATTGAGTCCAGAAGGTGGCACGGTGCCCTCCGATAAGTAAAAGGACTTCACCAAGGCCAGAATGGTGGTCTGGGTGTTGACTAATTAGTCTTCCTCCATATCTTCACATCGGTTGTGATCTACCATGAGAAGAAGGAGTGGCACTAGGAGGTCGGCACCATCACCGTGACCCGGCAAAAGGATGACGACTCAGAACATGGAAGAACATCTCTCTCTCAGCTATGCTGGTGATGCCCCTGCTGTAGCCATCTTTTCAGCTGTTACCAACATTGTGGCTACTACTGCTACGCCAGGATTGGGCCCATTATCTCACGTCCGGCTGCACCAAAACAGAAAATCAGATGCATGTGATGATGTCAGGCCAACAGAATTCATCAGGCAAGACAGTGTGATTAACTGATAGCATTTTAAAAATGCGTGATGACACCATACATTTTCATGTCTGGCAATTCTTCCGAAGGAATTGATGATATAAAAAGAGGTCAATGGCTTACATATTTAAAGATTTAATTACTAAATTCTTTCATTATATAATCTGTGATCCCTGAAGATTGACGCCACCTTGTGTGACACTCAAGTGTGACAGACGATCTAACTATCTGATTATTTCATTATTCAAATCCGTCTTATTCTACTCCAGGAAGAGTGGAGTCTGGGAACCACCTTGTTGGTGTTAAATTGTATCTTGTGAATTCTTTCTATCTTTCTTTCTTTCTTCCATCCTTTCTTTCTTTCTTTCTTTCTTTCTTACTTCCTTCCTTTATTTAAATCTATGTTGATATCATTTTGTTATCTCTCTAGGGGTGAATTATGAGAAAGTATCTCTTCATTCATTCATTTTTTGTTCAAATCTATGAAGAACTCAATGTCTCTTCAGTATTGAGCAATCTTTTAGGCTTCACGCATAAAACACCATCCAATTGTTTAATGTGTATTCATTTAATTATGAAAATCTGTCATTATGTATTCAGTGATCACTGGAGTTTTGAGCCTCCTTTGGGGAGACCGTTGTACCAGACCATCACGTCATCTAATACTACACTTACTTCTTTGTTAAACTAGGAAAATAAGTAATAATTCATCATTTAATTTACGTATTTAAAATACAGGTAATGTTATGGACCATAAGTCCCGTTTATAGTCAGATTTTGGGAGTTGATGATATAATGTCATCTCATTGCTTCAGCACTTAGCTATGTAAATAGATCTTTACATCAGCGATAGGTTTACGACTTTGGTGCCACTTCATCAGTGTTAATATAAAAGGCACACTAGTTAATTTTCAATTTAATTTTTTAAAAATATCATTATTCCAGTAAGAGATCAGTCTGACTACTCCATGTGGGATTTAAGTATGCACCACCATGTCATTTTTTAATAATTTTTCATTATATATTAATTATTAAAATCGATGAAGATGTTGTTCTTCTTGACTGGAGTCAGGCCAAACCTCCATGGGAGTTAATCACGTGGCTTTATTGAATTTTCTAAGTACTACTTTCATGACAATCACTGGAGTTTGGTTCCATCTTTTGAAAGTTAAATATGGAGGAATATCCAATTATTATCTTATTTCATTGCATAAGTAATGATGGTGTCATCCGTCATTTGGTTGCTGTGGCATTGACACAGCAGGAGATCGGCACCAGAAGCAGTGGCCAGAGAATGGGAGACACTGCCTTATATAGTGATTACTGATTACGCAATAGTAGATTATTAACAAACGAATGATTACACGATTTAAAAAAAAAAACTGTACTGTTCCGCATCATCAGTTCCTGAGAGGTTGCAAAAGAACTGACCCATGAAGGACACAGTGACCACCGATTTTAAAAATGGAATAACTGAATAATCTCCTGATCAGGGAATCTCATCTAATGAACTCTGTCGGGCTGTTAACATGACACACCACCAACAAAAAATGTCTCTAAATAATAATATTTGAAAGCAGGGTACAGGACTTAATACAGTACAGTCAATTGAGGAATCCAAAATGACTGAAAGAAACAGAAGACACTGCTCAAAATCCTTAATCATCAGCCTAATGCAAATCTAAACAACTCTGAGAAACCAAGGGATCAAGCTCTTCTAATTGTAAGAGGATGCAGAGGAGTTAATTTTATTTTCAATGAAGGGAACAGGATTATCGTACAGGCGATTAATTGTATTGTTTCCGTTCTAGAAATGAGAAAACTGAAGCATAGAAAACAGGTTTAAAATACTCATCATTGTACTTGAATGGCACAATGATGCTTTCGTTTTCATGCTTATGTCACTATAGGCAAGTTGTAGCTTCAGAGACTGGTAAATAGGTATAACCCAAAAGAAAGAGCCCTGCTTTGTTTTTGTGAGAAACTCAGTGAGGCTGTAAGGTTAGTTCATCGGTGGGTATACTCCTTTAAGCCTGTGGGAGGGGCACTAGAATGTGACAGAATGTTGGTTTATAAATGTTGCCTGGTAACACTGTTGCATTCTGTATCCTGGTATCATGGGCCAAGGACCAGAGAGCAGCTACGAGAAAGTGTTACCATGGGACAATACAGTCTCCCAAGGTAACTATCTCCTAAAACTTTTCATGACAACATTTAATTCGCCTAAACAAGTCATGGCCACCCCTCTGGAGGTGTGCCTACAGCTTTTACTGGTTGCCAAATTCAAGATTACCTAATCATTAGAGAACGTAGTCTGTGGAGAAACAGTTCAAAGTCTTCTGTTTATGAATACTCTCTCTCCTAAGAAGTCACACTATGGAACAAAAGACAAATAAGACTCACAATTATTCATCAAAAGGTGAGTTTGCCATTGATGACTTCCTTCAGGAAGGTGATAATCCATTTGTTAGAATGGACTTTGTGATTATTGGATTTCAGTCCATCTCTTTTGAGGCAGCCGCCCAACATTAATTATGTGATATCATCTAAAAACCCTGCATCCACAATGACAGTTCAGCATTTCAACATGTTACTACTCTGTTCTGCGATTAAATAACTGATGAACCTGGGAGTTTCCCACAATCATGTGGGAGGCAACAGAGAGTCAATTGTGTGGAGTATGGCAGACCATTTCATCCTCTTATTATGTTGTTATTTGATTATTAAAATAGGACATTAGATATTCCATGATCATTGGATTGTGGTGAAGCGATGTGGGAGGCAATTATTATAGACCATCTTAATGTAAATTATGTAGTTAAAATATTTAAATTAATCACGACAGCATCGTTCATGAGCCTGGTTTGGAGCCACCTTAGGGAAGTGGATGATGTTACATGAACTCATTATTTGATTATTTAATTATATAAAACAATGATTATATCGTCCATGACACCAGGAATCTGGTGCCACAGATCATCTAATTACATAATTAATGTATGTAAGTTGACAATCTGTGTTAATCCCCAAGATAATGTAAATATTTGTATAGTTCTGTAAACAACAATCCTCCATTCCATGAAGAGACCTGTAAAGCTACCCTTTGTGGAGTTAATGTGCAATATCATCACATTTTATGATTCATTGACTCAATTGATGATGATGACATCCTTCATGCCTGGAGTCTGGCTATGCTTCCCTGCCAGTAAAATACTACATCCCCTATTTATTGTGACATTTACCCATTACTGACTTATTTAATTCTTTAAATTGTGTAAACGACAGACAGTGCCATCACCGAATACGGTTAGGGTGCAAATATCTGTCAGGGACAAGGTTAGGAAAGTTGTAGAAATGGCCAGAGCATCACCCAGAGTACGAGGGATGCTGGATGATTGAGTCCAGAAGGTTGCACGGTGCCCTCCCAGAAGTACAAGTACTTCACCAAGGCCGGCATCGTGGTCTGGTGTTGACTACCTGCTCTTCCTCCACATCTTCACATCGGTTGTGATCTAACATGAGAAGGAGTGGCACTAGGAGGTCGGCACCATCACCGAGACCTGGCAAAAGGATGATGACTCAGAACACAGAAGAATATCTCTCTCTCAGCTATGCTGGTGATACACCTGCTGCAGCCCACTTTTCAGCTGCTATCATCATTGTGGCTACTACGGGTATGCCAGGATTGGGCCCATTATCTCACGTCCCGCCGCACCACAACAGAGATTCAGGTGCTATTGATGATGTCAGGCCAACAGAATTCATCAGCCAAGACAGTATGATTATCTGACGAATAACTGATGGCATTTAAATATGCGTGATGACAGCATACAGTTTCATACCTGGCAAGTCTGCCCAGGAATTGATGATACAAAAAAAGGTCAACGGCTTACATATTTAAAGATGTAATTATTAAATTCTTTCATTATAAAATCTGTGATCCCTGAAGTTTGGCGCAACCTTGTGTGACTCAAGTGTGACAGACGATCTAACTATCTGATTATTTCATTATTCAAATCTGTCTTTTTCTACTCCAGGAATGAGTGGAGTCTGGATCCAACTTGTAGGTGTTAAATTGTATCTTGTGAGTTCTTTCTCTCAATCTATCTATCTTTCTTTCTATCTTTCTTCATTTCTTTATTTAAATCAATGTTGATATCATTTTGTTATCTCTCTAGGGGTGAACTATGAGAAATTATGTCTTCATTCATTTTTTGTTCAAATCTATGGTTAAGAATTAAATGTCTCTTCACTATTGAGCAATCATTTAGGCTTCACGCATAAAACACCATCCACTTGTTTAAGGTTTATTCATTTAATTATTAAAATCTGTCAGTATGTATTCAGTGATCACTGGAGTTTTGAGCCTCCTTAGGGGAGACCATTGTACCAGACCATCACATCATCTCATACTACACTTACTTCTTTAAATGTTAAACTAGGAAATTAAGTAAAAATTCACCATTTAATTTATGTATTTAAAATACAGGTAATGTTATGGACCAGAAGTCCCTTTTGGAGTCAGATTTTGGGAGTTGATAATGTAATATCATCTCATTACTTCACCATTTAGCTATGTAAATAGATCTTTACATCAGCGATAGGTTTAGGACTTTGGTGCCATCTCGTCAGTGTTACTATATAAGGCCCTCTAAATAATTATCAATTTAATTTTTTTAAAAACATCATTATTCCAGGATGATATCAGTCTGACTACTCCATGTGGGATTTAAGAATGCAACACCATGGCATCATTCAGTCATATTTCATTATATATTAATTATTTAAATCGATGAAGATATTGTTCTTTTGACTAGAGTCGGGCCATTCCTCCATGGAAGTTACTCATGTGCAATTATTTAGTTATGTAAGTACTACTTCCTTGACAATCACTGGAGTTTGGTTCCATCTTATGAAAGTGAAGTATGGAGGACTATCCAATTATTAACTTATTAGATTGCGTAAGTCATGATGGTGTCATCTGTCATTTGGATGCTGAGTGATTGACACAGCAGATGATCGGTACCAGAAGCAGTGCCCAGAAAATGGGGGACACTGCCTTATATGGTGATTACTGATTATGTAATAGTAGATTTTTAACATTCGAATGATTACACAATTTAAAAAAAAAAAACTGTACTGTTTCCCATCATCAGTTTCTGAGAGGTTGCAACAGAACTGACACATGAAGGACACAGTGACCACCGATTTTAAAAATGGAATAACTGAATAATCTCCTGATCAGGGAATCTCATCTATTGAACTCTGTCGGGCTCGTAACATGACACCCCACCAACAATAAATCACTCTAAATAGGCATATTAGAAAGCGGGGTACAGGACTTATTAGAGAACAGTCAATTGAGGAATCCAAAATAACTGAAAGAGACTTAAGACACTGCTCAAATCCTTAATCATCAGCCTAATGCAAATCTAAACAACTCTGAGAAACCATGGGATTAAGCTCTTCTAAAGGTAAGAGAATGAAGAGGAGTTAATTTTATTTTCAATGAAGGGAACAGGATTATGGTACAGGCGATTAATTATATTGTTTCCGTTCTAGAAATTAGAAAACTGAAGCATAGAAAACAGTTTTAAAATACTCATCATTGTACTTGAATGGCACAATGATGCTTTCGTTTTCATGCTTATGTCACTATAGGCAAGTGGTAGCTTGAGAGATTGGTAAATATGTAGAACTCAAAAGAAAGAGCCCTGCTTTTCTTTTGTGAGAAACTCAGTGAGGCTGTAAGGTTAGTTCATCGGTGGGTATACCTCCTTCAAGCATGTGGGAGGGGCACTAGAATGTGACAGAATGTTGGTTCATAAATGTTGCCTGGCAACCCTCTTGCATTCTGTATCCTGGTATCATGGGCCAGAGAGCAGCTTCGAGAAAGTGTTATCATGGGACATTACAGTCTCCCAAGATAACTATCTCCCTAAAATTTTAATGACAACATTTGATTCGCCTAAACAAGTCATAGCCACAACTCTGGAAGTGTGCCTACAGCTTTCACTCGTTACCAAATTAAAGATTACCTAATCATCAGAGAATGTAGTCTGTGGAGAAACATTTCAGAGTCTTCTGTTTATGAATACTCTCTCTCCTCAGAAGTAAAACTATGGAGCAAAAGATAATAAGACTACGATTATTCATCAAAAAGGTGAGTTTGACATTGTTGACTTCCTTCAGGAAGGTGATAATCCGTTTGTTAGAGTAGACTTAGCGATTATTAGATTTCAGTCCATCACTTTTGAGGCAGCCGGCCAACATTAAATATGTGATATCTTCGAAAAACCCTGCATACACAATGACAGTTCAGCATTTAAACATGTTAGTACTGTGCTCTGCGATTAAATAAGGGATGAACCTGGGAGTTTCCCACAATCATGTGGGAGGCAACTGAGAGAAAATTGTGTGGAGAATGGCAGACCATTTCATCCTCTGATTATGTTGTTATTTGATTATTACTATAGGACATTAGATAATCCATGATCAGTGGATTGTGGTTAAGCGATGTGGGAGGCAATTATCATAGACCATCTTAATATCAATTATATAGTTAAAATATTTAAATTAATAACGACAGCATCGTTCATGTGCCTGGTTTGGAGCCACCTTAGGGAAGAGGATGATGTTACATGAACTCATTATTTGATTATTTAATTATAAAACAATGATTATATTGTCCATGTTACCTGATCTGGTGCCACAGATCATCTAATTACATAATTAATGTATTTAAATTGACAATCCTTGTTAATCCACAAAATAATGTAAATATGTGTGTAATTATGTAAACCAGAAATTGTCCATTCCATGAAGAGACCCGTAAAGCTCTCTCTTGTGGCGTTAATGTGCAATATCATCACCGTTTATGATTCATGGTTTCAATGGATGATGATGACATTCTTCATGACTGGAGTCTGGCCATACCTCGCTGCCAGTTAAATGCTACATCACCTCTTTATTGGGACGGTTAGCTATCACTGACTTATTTAGTTATTTAAATTACTTAAACGACAGACAATGCCAACACCGATTATTTTTAGGTTGCAAATATCTGTCAGCGACAAATTAGGAAACTTGTACACATGGGCAGAGCATTTTCTGAATGTCTTTCCGTCTTCCAGACCACTAGGAATGCTGGAGAATAGAGTCCAGAAGATTGCATGGTGCCCTCCGAGAAGAACAAGAACATTACCAAGGTCTGCATGGTGGTCTGGGTGTTGACTACTTGCTCTTCCTCCACATCTTCACATCTGTTGGGGTCTACGTCTAGAAGATGTAGTGGCACTAGGAGGTCGGCGCCATCACCGAGACCTGGCAAAAGGATGATGACTCAGAACACAGAAGAACGTCTGTCTCTCAGCTATGCTGTTGATGCCCCTGCTGCAGCCACCTTTTCAGCTGATACCAACATTTTGGCTACTACTGGTATGCCAGGAATGGGCCAATTACCTCAGGTCCTGCAGCAACAAAACAGAGATTCAGGCACCGGTGAGGATGTCAGACCTACAGAATTCACCAGGCAAGAAAGTATGATTATCTGACGAATAACTGATGGAATATTAAAAATCCGTTATGACAGCCTCTGTTTTCATATCTGGCATGTCTGCCCTGGAATTGATGATATGAAAAAGTTCAACGACTTAGATATGTAAAGATGTAATTATTAAATTGTTTAATTATATAATCTGTGAACCCTGAAGTGTGGTGCCACCTTGTGTGACTCAAATGTGACAGACGATCTAACAATCTGATGCTTTCATGATTTAAATCTGTCTTTTCTACACCAGGAAGAGTGGAGTCTGGAGCTCCCTTGTTGGTGTTAAAATGTCTGTTGTGATTTCATTATTTATTTATTGAAATAAATGTTGATATCATTTTGTTATCTCCCTAGGGGTAAATTATGAGAAATTATCTCTTCATTCATTCATTTTATTGTTCAAATCTATGATTAAGGACTCAATGACTCTTCAGTATTGATCAATCTTTAGGTTTCTCGCATAAAACACCATCCACTATTTTAATGTTTATTCATTGAATTATGAAAATCTGTCTTTACGTATTCAGTGACCAGTGAAGATTTTAGCCTCCTTAGGGGAGTCCATCGTGCCAGAACATAGCATCATCTAATAGTACACTTACTTATTTACCTGTTAAACTAGGAAATTAAATAATAATTCATCATTTAATTAACGTATTTGAAATACAGGTAGTGTTGTGGACCCTAAGTCCCTTTTGGAGTCAGATTTTGTGAGTAGACGATGTAACATCATCTCATTACTTCATCATTTAGCTCTGTAAGTAGGTCATTACGTCAGTGATAGTTTTAGGACTTTGGAGCCATCTCTTCAGTGTTAATTTAAAACTCCAGCTAATTAATTGTCAATTTAATTTTATAAATAAATCATTATTCCAGGAAGAGGTCAGTCTGACTACTCCAGTGGGATTTAAGTATGCACCACTATGACATTATTCAATTATTTTTCATTACATATTAATTATTTGAATCCATGAAGATGTTGTTCTTCTTGACTGGAGTAGGGCCATTCCTGCATGGGAGTTAATCACGTGGCAGTATTTAATCATCTAAGTACTCCTTCTTTGACAATCACTGGAGTTTGGTTCCATCTTATGAATGTTGAGTATGGAAGACTATTTAATTATTAACTTACTTGATTGCGTAAGTAATGATGGTGTCATCCGTCATGTGGCTGCTGTGGGATTGACACAGGAGGAGATCGGTACCAGAAGCAGTGCCCAGAGAATGGGGGACATGGCCTCATACAGTGATTACTGATTATGCACTTGTACATTTTTAACAATCGAATGATTACACGATTTTAAAAAACTGTACTGTTTCGCATCATCAGTTTCTGCGAGGTTGCAACAGAACTGACCCTTGAAGGACACAGTGACCACTGATTTTAAAAATGGAATAACTGTATAATCTCCTGATCAGGGAATCTCATCTAATGAAATGTCGGGCTGATAACATGACACACCACCAACAATAAATAATTCTAAATAACTATCTTAGAAAGCGGGGTACAGGAATTAATAGAGAACAGTCAAATGAGGATTCCAAATGACTGAAAGAAACATAAGTCAGTGCTCAAAATCCTTAATCATCAGCCTAATGCAAATCTACACAACTCTGAGAAACCATGGGATCAAGCTCCTCTAATGGTAAGAGGATGAAGAGGAGTTTATTTTATTTTCAATACAGAGAAAAGGATTATGATAGAGGCGATTAACTGTATTGTTTCCATTCTAGAAATTACCAAATTGAAGCATAGAAAACAGGTTTAAAATACTCATCATTGTACTTGAATGGCACAATGATGCTTTCGTTTTCATGCTTATGTATCTATAGGCATGTTGTAGCTTGAGAGACGGGTAAATATGTAGAACTCAAAAGAAAGAGCCCTGCTTTGTTTTTGTGAGAAACTCAGTGAGGCTGTAGGGTTACTTCATCGGTGGGTATACTCCTTTAAGCCTGTGGGAGGGGCACTAGAATGTGACAGAATGTTGGTTCATAAATGTTGCCTGGCAACCCTCCTTGCATTCTGTATCCTGGTATCATGGGCCAAGGACGAGAGCACAGCTTCGAGAAAGTGTTATCATGGGACATTACAGTCTGCCAAGATCTATCTCCTAAAACTATTCATGATAGCATTTGATTCGCCTAACCAAGTCATAGCCATACCTCTGGAAGTGTGCCTACAGCATTTACTGGTTTACAAATGCAAGATTACCTAATCATCAGAGGACAGAGTCTGTGGAGAAACAGTTCAGAGTCTTCTGTTTATGAATACTCTCTCTCCTCAGAAGTAAAACTATGGAACAAAAGATAATAAGACTCAGGATTATTCATCAAAAAGGTGAGTTTGACATTGTTGACTTCCTTCACGAAGGTGATAATCCGTTTGTTAGAGTAGACTTAGCGATTATTAGATTTCAGTCCATCTCTTTTGAGGCAGCCGTCCAACATTAAATATGTGATATCTTCTAAAAACCCTGCATACACCATTACAGTTCAGCATTTAAACATGTTCCTTCTGTGCTCTGAGATTAAATCAGGGATGGATCTGGGAGTTTCCCACAATCATGTGGGAGTCAACTGAGACTCAATAGTGTGGAGCATGGCAGACCATTTCATCCTCTCATTATGTGGTTATTTCATTGTTAAAATAGGACATTAGATAATCCATGATCAGTGGATTGCGGTGACACGATGTGGGAGGCAATTATTATAGACCATCTTAATATCAATTATGTACTTAAAATATTTAAATTAATCACGACAGCATCATTAATGAGCCTGGTTTGGAGCCACCTAGGAAAGTGGATGATGTTACATGAACTCATTATTTTATTATTTAATTAGATAAAACAATGATTATATCGTCCATGATACCTGATCTGGTGCCACAGGTCATCTAATTACATAATTAATGAATTTAAATTGACAATCTGTGTTAATCCCCAAGATAATATAAACATTTGTATACTTATGTAGACAACAATCCTCCATTCCATGAAGAGACCTGTAAAGCTCCCTCTTGTGGACTTAATGTGCAATATCTACACATTTTATGATTCATTGACTCCATGATGATGACATCCTTCATGACTGGAGTCTGGCCATACCTCCCTGCCAGTTAAATACTACATCACCTCTTCATTGGGACAGTTAGCTATCACTGACTTATTTAATTCTTTAAATTACTTAAACGACAGACAAGGCCAACCCCGATTATTTTTAGGTTGCAAATATCTGTGAGCGACAATTTAGGAAACTTGTAGACATGGGCAGAGCATGTTCTGAATGTCTATGCGTCTTCCAGACCACTAGGAATGCTGGAGAATAGAGTCCCGAAGATTGCTTGGTGCCCTCCGAGAAGTAAAAGAACTTTACCAAGGTCTGCATGGTGGTCTCGGTGTTGACTACTTGGTCTTCCTCCACATCTTCACATCGGTTGTGGTCTATGTCTAGAAGATGTAGTGGCACTATGAGTTCGGCACCATCACCGAGACCTGGCAAAAGGATGATGACTCAGAACACGGAAGAACATCTCTCTTTCACTCTCAGCTATGCTGTTGATGCCCCTGCTGCAGCCAACTTTTCAGCTGATATCAACATTTTGGCTACTACTGGTATGCCAGGAATGGGCCAATTACCTCAGGTCCTGCCGCAACAAAACAGAGATTCAGGCACCAGCGAGGATGTCAGGCCTATAGAATTAAAAAGGCAAGAAAGTATGATTATCTGACGATTAACTGATGGAATATTAAAAATCCGGGATGACAGCATCCGTTTTCATATGTGGCAAGTCTGCCCAGGTATTGATGATACGAAAAAGTTCAAAGACTTAGATATGTAAAGATGTAATCATTAAATTGTTTCATTATATAATCTGTGAACCCTGAAATGTGGTGCCACCTTGTGTGACTCAAGTGTGACAGACGATCTAACAATCTGATGCTTTCATTATTTAAATCTGTCTTTTTCTACTCCAGGAAGAGTGGAGTCTGGAGCCCCCTTGTTGGTGTTAAAATGTCTCTTGTGGTTTCATTATTTATTTATTTAAATCAATGTTGATATCATTTTGTTATCTCTCTAGGGGTGAATTATGAGAAATTATCTGTTCATTCATTCATTTTATTGTTCAAATGTATGATTAAGAACTCAATGACTCTTTAGTATTGATCAATCTTTAGGTTTCACACATAAAACACCATCCACTAGTTTAATGTTTATTCATTGAATTATGAAAATCTGTCCTTATGTATTCAGTTACCAGTGAAGATTTAAGCCTCCTTACTGGAGTCCATCGTGCCAGAACATAGCATCATCTAATAGTACACTTACTTATTTACCTGTTAAACTAGGAAATTAAATAATAATTCATCATTTAGTTAACGTATTTGAAAAACAGGTAATGTTATGGACCCTAAGTCCCTTTTGGAGTCAGATTTTGTGAGTAGACGATGTAACATCATCTCATTACTTCATCATTTAGCTCTGTAAGTAGGTCATTACATCAGCGATAGTTTTAGGACTTTGGTGCCATCTCGTCAGTGTTAATGTAAAACTCCAGCTAATTAATTATCAATTTAATTTTATAAATAAATCATTATTCCAGGAAGAGATCAGTCTGACTACTCCATGTGGGATTTAAGTATGCACCACCATGACATTATTTAATTATTTTTCATTATATATTAATTATTTGAATCGATGTAGATGTTCTTCTTGACTGGGTAGGGCCAATCCTCCATGAGAGCTAATCACGTGGCATGATTTAATTATCTAAGTTGTACTTCTTTGACAATCACTGGAGTTTGGTTCCATCTTCTGAAAGATAAGGGTGGAGCACTATCCAATTATTAACTTATTTAATTGCATAAGTAATGATGGTGTCATCCGTCATGTGGCTGCTGTGAGATTGACACAGCAGGAGATCGGTACCAGAAGCAGTGCCCATAGAATGGGGGACACTGACTTATACAGTGATTACTGATTACATAATAGTAGATTTTTAACAATCGAATGATTACACGATTTTAAAAAACAATACTGTTTTGCATCTTCAGTTTCTGAGAGGTTGCAACAGAACTGACCCATGAAGGACACAGTGACCACCGATTTTAAAAATGGAATAACTGAATAATCTCCTGATCAGGGAATCTCATTTAATGAACTCTGTCGGGCTGTTAACATGACACACCACCAACAATAAATAACTCTAAATAACCATATTGGAAAGCAGGGTACAGGACTGAATAGAGAACTGTCAATTGAGGAATCCAAAATGACTGAAAGAAACAGAAGACACTGCTCAAAATCCTTAATCATCAGCCTAATGCAAATCTAAACAACTCTGAGAAACCATGGGATCAAGCTCCGCTAAAGGAAACAGGATGCAGAGGAGTTACTTTTATTTTCATTGAAGGGAAACGTATTACGGTAGAGGCGATTAATTGTATTGTTTCCGTTCTAGAAATTAGAAAACTGAAGCATAGAAAACAGGTTTAAAATACTCATCATTGTACTTGAATGGCACAATGATGCTTTCGTTTTCATGCTTATGTCACTATAGGCAAGTTGTAGCTTGATAGACTGGTAAATATGAAGAACTGAAAAGAAAGGGCCCTGCTTTGGTTTGTGAGAAACTCAGTGAGGCTGTAAGGTAAGTTCATCGGTGGATATACTACTTTAAGCATGTGGGAGGGTCACTAGAATGTGACAGATTGTTGGTTCATAAATGTTGCCTGGCAACCCTGTTGCATTCTGTCTCCTGGTATCATGGGCCAAGGACCAGAGAGCAGCTTCGAGAAAGTGTTATCATGGGACATTACAGTCTCCGAAGGTAACTCTCTCCTAAAACTTTTAATGACAACATTTGATTCGCCTAAACAAGTCATAGCCACACCTCTGGAAATGTGCCTACTGCTTTCACTCCTTACCAAATTCAAGATTACCTAATCATCAGAGAATGTAGTCTGTGGAGAAACATTTCAGAGTCTTCTGTTTATGAATACTCTCTCTCCTAAGAAGTCACACTATGGAACAAAAGACAAATATGACTCACAATTATTCATCAAAAGGTGAGTTTGCCATTTATGACTTCCTTCAGGAAGGTGATAATCCATTTGTTAGAGTGGACTTTGTGATTATTGGATTTCAGTCCATCTCTTTTGAGGCAGCCGCCCAACATTAAATATGTGATATCTTCTAAAAACCCTGCATACACAATGACAGTTCAGCATTTATACATGTTACTACTCTGCTCTGCGACTAAATAACTGATGAACCTGGGAGTTTCCCACAATCATGTGGGAGTCAACAGAGAGTCAATTGTGTGGAGTATGGCAGATCATTTCATCCACTGATTATGTTGTTATTTGATTATTAAAATAGGACATTAGATAATCCATGATCTGTGGATTGTGGTGATGCGTTGTGGGAGGGAATTATTATAGACCATCCTAATATCAATTATGTAGTTAAAATATTTAAATTTATTACCACAGTATCGTTCATGAGCCTGTTTGGAGCCACCTTAGGGAAGTGGATGATGTTACATGAACTCATTATTTGATTATTTAATTATATAAAACAATGATCATATCATCCATCACACCTGGAATCTGGTGCCACAGATCATCTAATTACATAATTAATGAATTTAAATTGACAATCTGTGTTAATCCCCAAGATAATGTAAATATTTGTATAGTTATGTAAACAAGAATCCTCCATTCCATGAAGAGACCTGTAAAGCTCCCTCTTGTGGAGATAACGTGCAGTATCTTCACATTGTATGATTCATTGACTCAATTGATGATGATGACATCCTTCATGACTGGAGTCTGGCCATGATTCCCTGCCAGTAGAAGGCTACATCACCTATTTATTGTGAGAGTTAGCTATTAGTGACTTATTTAATTCTTTAAATTATGTAAATGACAGAGAGTGCCATCACCGATTACGGTTAGGGTGCAAAAATCTGTCAGGGACAAGGTAAGGAAAGTTGTAGACATGGGCAGAGCATTTTCTGAATGATCTATGCATCTCCCAGAGTATGAGGGTTGCTGGGTGATTGAGTCCAGAAGGTTGCACGGTGCCAACCGAGAAGTACAAGGACTTCACCAAGGCCGGCACGGTGGTCTGGGTGTTGACTACCTGTTCTTCCTCCACATCTTCACATCGGTTGTGATCTACCATGAGAAGAGGGCGTGGCACTAGGAGGTCGGCACCATCACTGAGACCTGGCAAAAGGATGACTACTCAGAACACAGAAGAACATCTATCTCTCAGCTATGTTATTGATGCCCCTGCTGCAGCAATCTTTTCAACTGTTATCAACATTGTGCTACTACTGCTACGCCAGGATTGGGCCCACTATCTCTCGTCCTGCCGCTCCACAACAGAGATTCAGGTGCTTGTGATGAGGGCAGGCCAAAAGAATTCACCAGGCAAGACAGTAGGATTTTCTGATGATTAACTGATGGCATTTTAAAAATGCGTGATGACAGCATACATTTTCATATCTGACAAGTCTGCCCAGGGATTGATGATACAAAAAAGTTCAATGGCTTACATATTTAAAGATGTAATTATTAAATTCTTTCATTGCATAATCTGTGATCCCTGAAGTTTGGCGCTACCTTGTGTGACTCAAGTGTGACAGACGATCTAACTTATCTGATTATTTCATTATTCAAATCTGTCTTTTTCTACTCCAGGAAGAGTGGTGTTTGGATCAACCTTGTTGGTGTTAAATTGTATCATGTGAATTCTTTCTTTCTTTCTTTCTTTCTTTCTTTCTTTCTTCCTTTGTTTTCTTTCTTTCTTTCTTCCTTTCTTCATTTCTTTATTTAAATCAATGTTGACATAATTTTCTTATCTCTCTATGGGTGAATAAAGAGAAACTATCTCTGTATTCACTCATTTTTGGTTCAAATATATGAATAAGAACTCAATGTCTCTTCAGTAATGAGCAATCATTTAGGCTTCACCCATAAAACACCATTCACTGGTTTAAAGTTTATTCATTTAATTATGAAAATCTGTCATTATGTATTCAGTGATCACTGGAGTTTTGCGCCTCCTTAGGGGAGTCCATCGTGCCAGACCATCACATCATCGAATACTACACTTACTTCCTTAACTGTTAAACTAGGAAATACAATGATAATTCATCACTTAATTAATGAATTTAAAATACAGGTAAAGTTATGGACCATAGGGCCCTTTTGGAGACAGATTTTGGGTGTTGATGTAACATCATCTCATTACTTCATCATTTAGCTATATAAAGAGATCTTAACATCAGCAATATGTTTAGGACTTTGGTGCCATTTGGTCAGTGTTTATATAAAATGCCTGCTAATTTATTTTCAATTTAATTTATTATGAATTTAATTTATTATCAATTTAAATTATTATCAATTTAATTTTGGCCCTGGTCCTGGCCCT
The DNA here is from genome assembly GCF_943737965.1 of Phodopus roborovskii. Lineage (NCBI taxonomy): Eukaryota > Metazoa > Chordata > Mammalia > Rodentia > Cricetidae > Phodopus > Phodopus roborovskii. Next base: position 78,066 of record NW_026125668.1, on the reverse strand, counting down.
GGCCCTGGCCCTGGCCCTTGCCCTGGCAGTGGCCCTGGCCCTGGCTCTGGCCCTGGCCCTGGTCCTGGCCCTAACCCTGCCCTGGCCCTGGCTGTTCTGGACCAATTAAAATCTATACAATGCCGAGAAACCATGGGATCAAGCTCCTCTAAAGGAAAGAGAATGAAGAGGTTTTATTTTATTTTCAAAAAAAGAGAAAAGGTTTGTGTTAGAGGCGATTAATTGTATTGTATCCACTCTAGGAATTAGAAAATTGAGGCATAGAAAACAGGTTTAAAATTCTCTTCATTATACTTGAAGTGAAAAATGATGCTTTCGTTTTCGTGCTTATGTCAGTATAGGCATGTTATAGTTGGACTGACTGGTAAATATGTAGAACTCAAAAGAAAGAGCCCTGCTTTGTTTTTATGAGAAACTCGGTGAGGGTGTAAGGGTAGTTCATTGGTGGGTATACTCCTTTTAGCATGTAAGAGGGGCACTAGAATGTGACAGAATGTTGGTTCATAAATGTTGCCTGGCAACCCTCCTTGCATTCTGTATCCTGGTAACATTGGCCAAGGACCAGAGAGCAGCTTCGAGAAAGTGTTATCATGGGACATTACAGTCTCCCAAGATAACTTTCTCCTAAAACTTTTCATGACAGCATTTGATTCGCTTAAACAAATCATAGCCACACATCTGGAAGTGTGCCTACAGCTTTTACTGGTTACCAAATTCAAGATTACCTAAACATCAGAGAACATAGTCTGTGGAGAAAAAGTACAAAGTCTTCCGTTTATGAATACTCTCTCTCCTAAGAAGTGAAACTATGGAACGAAAGATAATAAAACTCACAATTATTCATCAAAAGGTGAGTTTGCCTTTGTTGACTTCCTTCAGGAAGGTGATAATCCATTTGTTAGAGTAGAATAGGGATTTTTGTATTTCAGTCCATCTCTTTTGAGGGAGCCATCCTACATTAAATATGTGATATCTTCTAAAAATGCTGCATACACAATGACAGTTCAGCATTTAAACATGTTACTACCCAACTCTGAGATTAAATAAGGGATGAACTTGGGAGTTTCCCACAATCATGTGGGAGTCAACTGAGACTCAATTGTGTGGAGTATGGCAGACCATTTCATCCTCAGAATTCATTGTTATTTGATTATTAAAAAAGGACATTAGATAATCCATGATCAGTGGTTTGAGGTGACAAGATGTGGGAGGCAATTACTATAGACCATCTTATTGTCATTATGCAGTTAAAATATTTAAATTAATCACAACAGCATCGTTCATGTGCCTGGTTTGAAGCCACCTTAGGGAAGTGGATGATGTTACATGAACTCATTATTTGATTAATTAATTATATAAAACAATGATTATATCGTCCATGACACCTGGAATCTGGTGTCACAGATCATCTAATTACATAATTAATGTATTTAATTGACAATCTGTGTTCATCCCCAAGATAATGTAAATATTTGTATAGTAATGTAAACCACAATCCACCATTCCATGAAGAGGCCTGTAAAGCTCCCTCTTGTGGAGTTAATGTGCAATATCATCACATTTTAGGATTCATTTTTTCAATTGATGATGATGACATCCTTCATGCCTGGATTCTGACCATGCATCCCTGCCAGTAAATGCTACATCACCTATTTATTGTGACAGGTATTACTGACTTATTAAATTCATTAAGTTATGTAAACGAGATTCAATGACATCACCCTTTACGGTTAGGGTGCAAATATCTGTCAGGGACAAGGTTAGGAAAGATATAGACATGGGCAGAGCATTTTCTGAATGATCTATGCATCTCGCAGAGTACTAGGGATGGTGGATGATTGAGTCCAGATGGTTGCACGGTGCCACCCGAGAAGTACAAGGACTTCAAAAAGGCCAGCACGGTGGTCTGGGTGTTGACTACCTGCTCTTCCTCCACATCTTCACATCGGTTTTGTTCTACCATGAGAAGAAGGAGTGGCACTAGCAGATCGGCACCATCTGTAAGGTGTACGGTTTTTCTGCCTGCCGCTTGGTCTTGTCCTGCTGCTGCGCCACCAGCCCCAAATAATACGCAGAGACTCTGTATTTGATACAATACTGTTGGCCTGGTTACTTGTTTCTTATCGGCTAGCTCTGCCTCAATTATTAACCCATTTCTGCTGATCTATGTATTTCTCTTACCAGGGAGCCGGCGGCATACTGCTTTCTCCAGACTCTCCATCTTGACTCCTCCTTACTACTTCCTATTTCCTCCTTGTCTCCTAGTCCCTCCTATCTTCCTTTCCTATTGGTCAACAGTGCTTTATTATTAACCAGTATGAGAAACATACAGAATGACCTCTCCCATTAACCATCACCGAGACCTGGCAAAAGCATGACGACTCAGAACAGGGAAGAACATCTCTCTCTCAGCTATGCTGGTGATGCCCCTGCTGCAGCCATCTTTTCAGCTGTTATCAACATCGTGGCTACTACTGCTACACCAGGATTGGGCCCATTATCTCACGTCCTGCCGCACCACAACAGAGATTCAGGTGCTTGTGATGATGATGTCAGGCCAACAGAATTCATCAGGCAAGACACTATGATTATCTGGCGATTAACTGATGGCATTTTAAAAATGCGTGATGACAGCATACAGTTTCTTACCTGGCAAGTCTGCCCAGGAATTGATGATATGAAAAAAGGTCAGTGGCTTACTTATTTAAAGATGTAATTATTAAATTCTTTCATTATATAATCTGTGATCCCTGAAGTTTGGCTCCACCTTGTATCACACTCAACTGTGACAGACTACCTAACTATCTGATAATTTTATTATTCAAGTCTGTCTTTTTCTACTCCAGGAAGAGTGGAGTCTGGGATCCACCTTGTTGGTGTTAAATTGTATCTTGTGAATTCTTTCTTTCTTTCTTCCTTTCCTTCTTTCTTTCTTCATTCCTTCCTTCCTTTCTTAATTCTTTCCTTTATTTAAATCTATGTTGATATCATTTTGTTATCTCTCTAGGGGTGAATTATGAGAAACTATCTCTTAATTCATTCATTTTTTGTTCAAATCTATGATTAAGTACTCAATTCCTCTTCAGTATTGAGCAGTCATTTAGGCTTCACGCATAAAACACCATCCACTTGTTTAATGTTTATTCATTTAATTATGAAAATCTGTCATTATGTATTCAGTGATCACTGGAGTTTTGAGCCTCCTTAGAGAAGACCTTTGTACCAGACAGTCACGTCATCTAATACTACACTTAGTTCTTTAACTGTTAAACTAGGAAATTAATTAATAATTCATCATTTAAATTACATATTTAAAATACAGGTAATGTTATGGACCATAAGTCCTTTTGGAGTCAGATTTTAGTAGTTGATGTGGTAATGTCATCGCATTACTTCACCATTTAGCTCTGTATATAGATGGTTACATCAGCGATAGTTTTAGGACTTTGGTGCCATCTCATCAATGTTAATATAAAAGGCCCACTAATTAATTATCAATTAAATTTTTCAAATTGCTCAATATTCCAGGAAGAGATCAGTCTGACTACTCTATGTGAGATTTAAGTATGCACCACCATGACATTATTCAATCATTTTTCATTATATATTCATTATTTAAATCGATGAAGGTGTTGTTCTTCTTGACTGGACTCGGGCCATTCCTCCATGGGAGTTAATCACGTGGCATTATTTAATTATCTAAGAACTACTTCCTTGGCAATCACTGGAGTAGGGTCCATCTTATGAAAGTTAAGTATGGAGGACTATCCAATTATTAACTCATTTGATTGCGTAAGTCATGATGGTGTCATCCGTCATTTGGCTTATGTGGGATAGACACAGCAGGAGATCGGTACCAGAAGCAGTGCCCAGAGAATGAGGGGCACTGCCTTATACGGGGATTACTGAGTACGTAATAGTATATTCTTAATAATCGAATGATTACATGATTTAAAAAAAAAACTGTACTGTTTTGCATCATCAGTTTCTGAGAGGTCTCAAGAGAACTGACCCATGAAGGACACAGTGACCACCGATTTTAAAAATGGAATAACTGAATGATCTCCTGATCAGGGAATCTCATCTAATGAACACTGTCGTGCTGATAACATGACACACCAACAACAATAAATCACTCTAAATAACCATATTAGAAAGCGGGTTACAGGACTTAATAGAGGACAGTCAATTGTGGAATCCAAAATGACTGAAAGAAACATAAGACACTGCTCAAAATTCTTAATCATCAGCCTAATGCAAATCTAAACAACTCTGTTAAACCATGGCATCAAGCTCCTCTAAAGGTAAGAGAATGAAGAGGAGTTTATTTTATTTTCAATAAAGAGAAAAGGATTATGATAGAGGCGATTAACTGTATTGTTTCCATTCTAGAAATTACCAAATTGAAGCATAGAAAACAGGTTTAAAATACTCATCATTGTACTTGAATGGCACAATGATGCTTTCGTTTTCATACTTATGTCACTATAGGCTAGTTGTAGCTTGAGAGACAGGTAAATATGTAGAACTCAAAAGAAAGAGCCCTGCTTTGTTTTTGTGAGAAACTCAGTGAGGCTGTAGGGTTACTTCATCGGTGGGTATACTCCTTTAAGCCTGTGGGAAGGGCACTAGAATGTGACAGAATGTTGGTTCATAAATGTTGCCTGGCAACCCTCCTTGCATTCTGTATCCTGGTATCATGGGCCAAGGACGAGAGAGCAGCTTCGAGAAAGTGTTATCATGGGACATTACAGTTTCCCAAGATAACTATCTCCTAAAACTTTTCATGACAGCATTTGATTCGCCTAAACAAGTCATATCCACACTTCTGGAAGTGTGCCTACAGATTTACTGGTTACCAAATCCAAGAATACCTAAACATCAGAGAACGTAGTCTGTGGAGAAACAGTTCAAAGTCTTCTGTTTATGAATACTCTCTCTCCTAAGAAGTGAAACTATGGAACAAAAGACTCACAATTATTCATCAGAAGGTGAGTTTGCCATTGTTGACTTCCTTCAGGAAGGTGATAATCCATTTGTTAGAGTAGACTTAGGGTTTGTTGGATTTCAGTCCATCTCTTTTGAGGCAGCCGTCCAACATTAAATATGTGATATCTTCTAAAAACGCTGCATACACAATGACAGTCCGGCATTTAAACATGATACTACCCAACTCTGCGATTAAATAAGGGATAAACCTGGGAGTTTCCCACAATCATGTGGGAGTCAACTGAGAGTCAATTGTGTGGAGTATGGCAGACCATTTCATCCTCTGATTATATTGTTATTTGATTATTAAAATAGGACATTGGATAATCCATGATCAGTGGATTGCGGTGATGTGATGTGGGAGGCAATTATTATAGAACATCTTATTGTCAATTATGTAGTTAAAATACATAAAATACATAAAATGAGCCTGGTTTGGAGCCACCTTAGGGAAGTGGATGGTATTACATGAACTAATTATTTGAATATTTAATTATATAAAACAATGATTATATTGTCCATGCCACCTGGAATTTGGTGCCACAGATCATCTAATTACATAAATAATGTATTGAAATTGACAATCTGTGTTAATCCCCAAGATAATGTAAATATTTTTATAGTAATGGAAACAACAATCCACCATTCCTTGAAGAGACCTGTAAAGCTCCCTCTTGTCGAGTTAATGTGCAATATCATCACATCTTAAGATTCATTTTTTCAATTAATAATGATGACGTCCTTCATGCCTGGATTCTGACCATGCTTCCCTGCCAGTAAAATGCTACATCATCTATTTATTGTGACAGTTAGCTATTACTGACTTATTAAAATCTTTAAATTATGTAAACGACCGACAATTACATCACCGTTTACGGTTAGCGTGCAAATATTTGTCAGTGACAAGGTTACGAATGATGTAGACATGGACAGAGCATTTTCTGAATGATCTATGCATCTCCCAGAGTACGAGGGATGCTGGATGATTGAGTCCAGAAGGTTGCACGGTGCCACCCGAGAAGTACAAGGACTTCACCAAGGCCGGCACGGTAGTCTGGGTGTTGTCTACCTGTTCTTCCTCCACATCTTCACATCGGTTGTGATCTACCATGAGAAGAAGGAGTGACACTAGGAGGTCGGCACCATTAAGGAGACCTGGCAAAAGGATGACGACTCAGAACACAGAAGAACATCTCTCTCTCAGCTATGCTGGTGATGCCCCTGTTGCAGCCATCTTTTCAGCTGATATTAACACTGGGGCTACTACTGCTACACCAGGATTGGGCACATTATCTCACGTCCTGCCACACCACAACAGAGATTCAGGTGCTTGTGATGATGTCAGGCCAACAGAATTCATCAGGCAAGACAGTATGATTATCTGGCGATTAACTGATGGCATTTTAAAAATGCGTGATGACAGCATACAGTTTCATACATGGCAAGTCTGCCCAGGAATTGTTGATACAAAAAAAGGTCAATGGCTTACATATTTAAAGACGTAATTATTAAATTCTTTCATTATATAATCTGTGATCCCTGAAGTTTTGTGCCACCTTGTGTCACACTCAATTTTGACAGACGATCTATCTATCTGATTATTCCATTATTCAAATCTGTCTTTTTCTTACTCCAGGAAGAGTGGTGTCTTGATCCACCTTGTTGTTGTTAAATTGTATCTTGTGAAATCTTTCTTTCTTAATTCCTTCCTTCCTTCCTTTCTTTCTTTCTTTCTTCCTTCCTTCCTTTATTTAAATCTATGTTGATGTCTCTTTGTTATCTCTCTAGGGGTGACTTATGAGAAAATATCTCTGTATTCATTCATTTTTTTTGTTCAATTCTATGATTAAGAAGTCAAAGTCTCTTCAGTATTGAGCAATCATTTAGGCTTCACGCATAAAACACCATCCACTTGTTTAATGTTTGTTCATTTAATTATGAAAATCTGTCATTATGTATTCAGTGATCACTGGAGTTTTGAGCCTCCTTAGCGGAGACCGTTGTACCTGACCGTCACCTCATCTAATACTACACTTACTTCTTTAACTGTTAAACTAGGAAATTAAGTAATAATTCATCATTAAATATATGTATTTAAAATACAGGTAATGTTATGGACCATAAGTCCGTTTTGGAGTCAGAATTTGGTAGTTGATGATGTAATATCATCTCATTACTTCACCATTTAGCGATGTAAATAGATCTTTACATCAGCGATAGGTTTAGGACTTTGGTGGCATCTCCTCAGTGTTAATATAAAAGGCCCACTAATTAATTATAAATTTAATTTTTTAAATTCCTCATTATTCCAGGAAGAGATCAGTCTGACTACTACATATGGGATTTAAGTATCCACCACCATGACATTATTGAATCATTTTTCATTATATATTCATTAGTAAATCGATGAAGTTGTTGTTCTTCTTGAGTGGAGTTGGTCCATTCCTCCATGGGAGTTTATCACGTGGCATTATTTGATGATCAAAGTACGACTTCCTTGGCAATCTCTGGGGTTGGTTTCCATTTTATGATTGTTAAGTATGGAGGACTATCCAATTATTAACTCATTTGATTGCGTAAGTAATGATGGTGTCATCCTTCATTTGGCTTCTGTGGGATTGACACAGCAGGAGATCGATACCAGAAGCAGTGCCCAGAGACTGGGGAACACTGCCTTATAGAGTGAGTACTGATTATGTAATAATAGATTTTTAAAAATCGAATGATTACACGATTTTAAAAAACTGTACTGTTTCGCATCATCGGTTTCTGAGAGTTTGCAACAGAACTGACCCATAAAGACACAGTGAACACCGATTTTAAAAATGGAATAACTGAATAATCTCCTGATCAGGGAATCTCATCTAATGAAAGCTGTCGGGCTGATAACATGACACACCACCAGCAATAAATCACTCTATATAACCATATTAGAAAACGGGGTACAAGACTTAATGGAGAACAGTCAATTGAGTAATGACTGAAAGAAACATAAGACACTGCTCAAAATCCGTAATCATCAGCCTAATGCATATCTAAACATCTCTGAGAAAGCATGGGATCAAGCTCCTCTAAAGGTCAGAGAATGAAGAGGAGTTTACTTTATTTTCAATAAAGAGAAAAGGATTATGTTAGAGGCGATTAATCCTATTGTTTCCATTCTATAAATTAGAAAATTGAAGCATAGAAAACAGGTTTAAAATACTCATCATTGTACTTGAATGGCACAATGATGCTTTCGTGTTCGTGCTTATGTCACTATAGGCATGTTGTAGGTTGAGAGACTGGTAAATATGTACGACTCAAAAGAAAGAGCCCTGCTTTGTTTTTGTGATAAACTCGGTGAGGATGTAAGGTTAGTTCATTGGTGGGTATACTCCTTTTAGCATGCGGGAAGGGCACTAGAAATGTGACAGTATGTTGGTTCATAAATGTTGCCTGGCAACCCTGCTTGCATTCTGTATCCTGGTAACATGGGCCAAGGACCAGAGAGCAGCATCGAGAAAGTGTTATCATGGGACATTACAGTCTCCCAAGGGAACTATCTCCTAAAACTTTTCATGACAGCATTTGATTCGCCTAAACAAGTCATATCCACACTTCTGGAAGTGTGCCTACAGATTTACTGGTTACCAAATCCAAGATTACCTAATCATCACAGAACGTAGTCTGTGGAGAAACAGTTCAAAGTCTTCTGTTCAGGAATACTCTCTCTCCTAAGAAGTGAAACTATGGAACAAAAGATAATAAGACTCACAATTATTCATCAGAAGGTGAGTTTGCCATTGTTGACTTCCTTCAGGAAGGTGATAATCCATTTGTTAGAGTAGACTTAGGGATTGTTGGATTTCCGTCCATCTCTTTTGAGGCAGCCGTCCAACATTAAATATGTGATATCTTCTAAAAAGGCTGCATACACAATGACAGTCCAGCATTTAAACATGTTACTACCCAACTCTGCGATTAAATAAGGGATAAACCTGAAAGTTTCCCACAATCATATGGGAGTCAACTGAGAGTCAATTGTGTGGAGTATGGCAGACCATTTCATCCTCTGATTATATTGTTATTTGATTATTAAAATAGGACATTGGATAATCCATGATCAGTGGATTGTGGTGATTTGATGTGGGAGGCAATTAATATAGACCATCTTATTGTCAATTATGTAGTTAAAGTATTTAAATTAATCACGACAGCATCGTTCATGAGCCTGTTTTGGAGCCACCTTAGGGAAGTGGATGGTATTACATGAACTCATTATTTGAATATTTAATTATATAAAACAATGATTATATCGTCCATGCCACCTGGAGTTTGGTGCTACAGATCATCTAATTACATAATTAATGTATTGAAATTGACAATCTGTGTTAATCCCCAAGATAATGTAAATATTTTTATAGTGATGGAAACAACAATCCACCATTCCATGACACAAGGTGGCGCCAAACTTCAGGGATCACAGATTATATAATGAAAGAATTTAATAATTACATGTTTACATATAAGTCTTTGACCTTTCTTTGTATCATCAATTCCTGGGCAGACTTGCCAGGTATGAAACTGTATGCTGTCATCACGCATTTTTAAAATGCCATCAGTTAATCTTCAGATAATCATACTGTCCTGCCTGATGAATTCTGTTGGCCTGACATCATAACAAGCACCTGAATCTCTGTTGTGGTGTGGCAGGACGTGAGATAATGTGCCCAATCCTGGTGTAGCACTAGTAGCCCCAGTGTTATTATCAGCTTAAAAGATGGCTACAGCAGGGGCATCACCAGCATAGCTGAGAGAGAGATGTTCTTCCATGTTCTGAGTCGTCATCCTTTTGCCAAGTCTCGGTGATGGTGCCGACCTCCTAGTGCCACTCTTTCTTCTCATGGTAGATCACAACCGATGTGAAGATGTGGAGGAAGAACAGGTAGACAACACCCAGACTACCGTGCCGTCCTTGGTGAAGTCCTTGTACTTCTCGGTTGGCACCGTGCAACCTTCTGGACTCAATCAATCAGCATCCCTTGTACTCTGGGAGATGCATAGATCATTCAGAAAATGCTCTGCCCATGTCTACATCTTTCCTAACCTTTTCCGTGACAGATATTTGCACGCTAACTGTAAACGGTGATGTCATTGTCGGTCGTTTACATAATTTAAAGAATTTAATAAGTCAGTAATAGCTAACTGTCACAATAAATAGGTGATGTAGCATTTTACTGGCAGGGAAGCCTGGTCAGAATCCAGGCATGAAGGACGTCATCATCATTAATTGAAAAAATGAATCTTAAGATGTGATGATATTGCACATTAACTCCACAAGAGGGAGCTTTACAGGTCTCTTCATGGAATGGTGGATTGTTGTTTCCATTACTATAAAAATATTTACATATTCTTGGTGATTAACACAGATTGTCAATTTAAATTCATTAATTATGTAATTAGATGATGTGTGGCACCAGATTCTAGGTGTCATGGACGGTATAATCATTGTTTTATGTAATTAAATAATCAAATAATGAGTTCATGTAACATCATCCTCTTCCCTAAGGTGGCTCCAAACCAGGCTCATGAACGATGCTGTCGTGATAGATTTAAATATTTTAACTACATAATTGATATTAAGATGGTCTATATTAATTGCCTCCCACATTGCCTCACCACAATCCAATGATCATGGATTATCTAATGTTCTATTTTAATAATAAAGTAACAACATAATCAGAGGATGAAATGGTCTGCCATACTCCACACAATTGACTCTCTGTTGACTCCCACATGATTGTGGGAAACTCCCAGGTTCATCAGTTATTTAATCGCAGAGCAGAGTAGTGACATGTTTAAATGCTGAACTATCATTGTGCATGCAGAGATTTTAGAAGATATCACATATTTAATGTTGGTCCGCTGGCTCAAAGAGATGTACGGGAATCCAATAATCACAAAGTCTACTCTAACAAATGGATTATCACCTTCCTGAAGGATGTCATCAATGGCAAACTCACCTTTTGCTGAATAATTGTGAGTCTTATTTGTCTTTTGTTCCATATTGTGACTTCTCAGTAGAGAGAGTATTCATAAACAGAAGAGTTTGAACTGTTTCTCCATAGACTACGTTCTCTGATGATTAGGTAATCTTGAATTTGTTAAGCAGTAAATGCTGTAGGCACACATCCTGAGGTGTGGCCACGACTACTTTAGGCGAATCAAATGTTGTCATTAAAAGTTTTAGGAGATAGTTCCCTTGGGAGACTGTAATATCCCATGATAACACTTTCTCGAAGCTGCTCTCTGGTCCTTGGACCATGACACCAGAAACAGTATGCAACAGCGTTGCCAGGCAACATTTATGAACCAACATTCTGTCACATTCTAGTGCCCCTCCCGCATGCTTAAAGGAGTATACCCACCGATGAACTAACCTTACAGCCTCACTGAGTTTATCACAAAAACAAAGCTGGGCTCTTTCTTTTGAGTTCTACATATTTACCAGTCTCTCAACCTACAACATGCCTATAGTGACATAAGCATGAAAACGAAAGCATCATTGTGCCGTTCAAGTACAATGATGAGTATTTTAAACCTGTTTTCTATACTTCAATTTTCTAATTTCTACAACGGAAATAATGCAATTAATCGCCTGTACAATAATCCTTTTCCCTTTATTGAAATAAAATTAACTCCTCTGCATTCTCTTACCTTTAGAGGAGCTTGATCCCATGGTTTCTCAGAGTTGTTTAGATTTGCCTTAGGCTGATGATTAAGGATTTTGAGCAGTGTCTTCTGTTTCTTTCAGTCATTTTGGATTCCTCAATTGACTGTACTGTATTAAGTCCTGTACCCTGCTTTCAAATATTATTATTTAGAGACATTTTTTGTTGGTGGTGTGTCATGTTAACAGCCCGACAGAGTTCATTAGATGATATTCCCTGATCAGGAGATTATTCATTTATTCCATTTTTAAAATCGGTGGTCACTGTGTCCTTCATGGGTCAGTTCTGTTGCAACTTCTAGGAAACTGATGATGCAAAACAGTACAGTTTTTTTTTTTTTTTTTTTTAAATCGTGTAATCATTCGATTGTTAAAAATCTACTATTGCGTAATCAGTAATCACTGTATAAGGCAGTGTCTCTCATTCTCTGGCCACTGCTTCTGGTACCGACCTCCTGCTGTGTCAATGCCACAGCAGCCAAATGACGGATGACACCATCATTACTTATGCAATCAAATGAGTTAATAATTGGATAGTCCTCCATATTTAACTTTCAAAAGTTGGAACCAAACTCCAGTGATTGTCAAGGAAGTAGTAGTTAGATAATTAAATAATGCCACGTGATTAACTCCCATGGAGGTTTGGCCCGAGTCCAGTCAAGAAGAACAACATCTTCATCGATTTTAATAATTAACATATAATGAATAATGATTGAAAAATGACATGGTGGTGCATACTTAAATCCCACATGGAGTAGTCAGACTGGTCTCTTACTGGAATAATGATGTTTTTGGAAAAATAAATTGAAAATTAATTAGTGGGGAGTCTCTCCATGTGTCTGCAAGTTCCTTTTTTGCACTATAATACATCCTGGTTCTACTCTCTGAAGTCCCCAAGACTGCGCAGTCCTTCTGGCTGAGACTCATATTCAGAGACACCTGAGTCAGTCCCATTCTGGATGCCAAGTTATCAGTGTAGATGCCTGTTATCTATTCCTTGTTAAGGTCAGCTGTCTGTATGTTTCTACAACCTGGTCTTTTCCTCTCCCTTTGCATCTACATGCTAGTTCGACTCAGTGTTTAGGTATGGGTATTTGCTTCTGTTTCCAACAGTGCTAGAGGAGGGTTCCCTGATGGTGAATAAGGTAGTTGTTGATCTCAGTACTCATTAAGGGAATTTATGGTAGCCTTTCCATGGTTGCTCAAATTGTTAGTTGGCAACAGGTTTGTAGGACTCTAGACCTTTCTTTAGATTCAGTTTTCTCTTTAAACCACTAATGGCTCCCTCTTTTATGCTGTTTCTCTCTCTCACTCTCTCACTCTCATTCTCTCTATCTTCTGTCTTCTATTCCTACCCTGACTCAATCTTCATAGGATCACCTGCTGTCCTCCTCCCACTCTCTTTCTCCTAATTCTCTCTACATTCTGTGACCCCCCCCAACCTCGCATGTGCTCTGGGGGACTTCTCCTTTCAAACTTCTGTGAGGGACTTTATATGAGTTTCTTAGTATACACCTTGTATCCTAGTTCCACTGGTGGTGTGAATTATAGGCTGGTGATCCATTGATCTAGCTCTAGAATCCATATATGAGTGAATATACTATGTGTTCATGTTTTTGTGATTGGGTTACCTCATTTAGAATGGTTACTTCAAGAGCCATCTATTTGCCTGTGAATTTCAAGATTCCATTATTTTTTTTTCTGCAGAGTAGTATTCCATTGTGAAGATGTGCCACATCTTCTTTATCCATTCTTCAATTGAGAGGCATCTAGGTTGCTTCCAGGTTCTTGCTATTACAAAAGATGCTGCTATCAACATAGCTGAGCAGATGTCTTTGTTGCATGGATGTGGATCATTTGGGAATATGTCTAAGAAGGTGATGGTAAACTAATTCCCATTTTCCTGAGGAACTGCTATACTGATCTCCAAAATGGGTGTACGAGTTTGTACTCCCACCAGCAGTAGAGGAGTGTTCCCATTTCTCCATGTCTTCTCTGGTATAAGTTGTCATTGGTGTTTCTAATATTAGCCATTGTGACAGGAATAAGATGGTATCACAAAGTTGTTTTGATTTGCATTTCCCTGATAGCTAAGGATGTTGACCACTTTCTTAAGTTTTTTTTTTTTTTAAGGTTTTTTGATTTCATCTATTGAGAATTATTTCTTCAGTTCTGTACCACATTATTTAATATGGTTGTTTGGTGTTTTGTTGATTAGTGTATTGCTTTCTTTGTATATTTTGCAGATCAGCCCTTTGTCTGATATAGTATGGATGAAAATCTTTTCCTAGTCTGTAGGCTGGCATTTGGTCTTGTCCACTGTGTCCTTTTCCTTACAGAAGTTTCTAAGTTTGAAGAGGTCCCATTCTTTAATTGTTGCTCTCAGTGTCTGTGCTCCTGGAGTTATGTTCAGGAACCGGTCTCCTATACTAATTTGTTCAAGGGTACCTCCTACTTTCTCTTCTAAGAGGTTCAGAGTCGCTGCATTGATGTTGAGGGTCTTTGATCCCTTTGGACTTGAGTTTTCTTTATGGTGACAGACTTCGGTCTATGTTCAGTCTTATAAACACCATCATCCAATTGTACCAAAACCATCTCTTGAAGATGCTTTCCTCATTCCATTATATACTTTTAGCTGTTTTGTTGAAAATCAGGTGCGCATACGAGTGTGGGTCTATATCAGAATATTTAATTCTATTCCACTGGACTAACTTTTTGTTTTCTTTCTTTTTTTGTGGCAATTCAAGGCAGTTTTCAGGATTATAGCTGTGTATTAGAGCGTACACTCGGCGATGGTCATGTCTCCTGATCACTTCTCCCATTGTATAGTTTTAGCTGTTTTGTAAAAAATCAGGTGTTCGAAGGTGTGTGCGTTATTATCATGTTTTCTATTCAATTCCACTGGTCTACTGCTCTATTTTGTTGCCAATACAAGGCCCTTTTCAGGAGTATTGCACTGTAGTAGATCATAAAGTTGGGAATGGTGATGCCTCCTGAACTCCCTTTATTGTACAGGATTTTTTTTTTTTTTTTTGCCTATCCTGGTTCTCTGTTTTTCCCATATAAAGTCCATTATTATTATACTTTCAAGGTTCGTGAAGAACTGTGCTGGGATTTTAATGGGCATGGCACAGTATCTATGGATTGATTTCGACAAGATTGCCATTTTTACAATGTTCATCCTACCAAGAGCATGGAAGATCTTTCCATTTTCTGCTATCTTCTTGAATTTCTTTCTTTAAAGCCACAAAGTTCTTATTATTAGGTCATTTGCTTATTTGGTAAGCATTACCCCAAGATATTCTATGATGTTTGTGGTTATTGTAGGTGATGATATTTCTCAGATTTCTTTCTCAGCCCCTTTGTTGTCTGAATAAAGAAGGGCAACTCATTATTTTGGGAATATCTTGTATCCTGCTAGTTTACTGGAGGTGTTTGTAAGCCTCAGGTGTTCCCTGGTAGAAGATGGTTTTTTGTTTTTTGTTTTTTTGTTTTTTGTTTTTGTTTTTGTTTTGTTGTTTTTTTTTTGGTGGGGGTTCAATTTTGTAAACTATCATATCATCTGCAAATAGAGAAAGTTTGATTTCTTCATTTTCATTTTGTGTCTCCATGATCTACCTTTGTTTTCTTATTGCTTTAGCTAGTACTTCAAGTACAATATTGGAGATATGGAATGAGATGACAGCCTTGTCTTGTTCTTGATTTTAGAGAAATCCCCTTAAACTTCCCTCCATTCAATTTGATATTGTCTGTTGGTCTATGAATAGTGCTCTTTTGATGTTAAGATATGTTCCTGTTACCCCTGATCGCTCCAAGGCCTTTTTCTTGCAAGGGTGTTGATTTTTGCTGAAGGCTTTTTCAGAATCTAAGGAGATTATCGGGTGGTTATCTTTTTCAGTTTTTTTGTAAGGTGGATCACCTTGATAGGTTTTAGAATGTTAAACAACCCCTGCATACCAGTGATGAAGCCTACTTGGTCATGGTGGGTGATTTCTGTGATGTATGCTTGGATTCGGTTTGCCAGTATTTTATTGAGTATTTTTGCATCAATATTCATTAGGGATATTGGTCTGTAGTTTTTTTTCCTAGTTGTGTCTTTGTGTGTCCTGAATACCAAGGTGATTGTGGCCTCCAAAAAAAAAGTGTTTGGCAATGAACTTTCTGTTTCTATTATGTGGAACAATTTGGGGAGTACGAAATTTAGATCTTCCTTGATTTTCCAGTAGAAATCTGGACTGAAGCCATCTGGCCCTGGTCTTTTTGTCTCTCTCTCTCTCTCTCTCTCTCTCTCTCTCTCTCTCTCTCTCTCTCTCTCTGTGTGTGTGTGTGTGTGTGTGTGGTGGAAGGCTTTTGATGACTGCTTCTACTTCGTTAGGGGTTTATAGGTCTATTTAAGTTGTTTGTCTGTTATTGATTTTATTTTGGTGATAATTTTCAAGAAATTTGTTCATTTCCTTTGCATTCTCAAGTTTTGTGGAGTACAGGTTTTCAAGGTATGACCTGAATATTGTCTGGAGCTCACAGAGGTCACACCTTTAATCCCAGCCCTAGAGAGGTATAAAAGGTAGAAGCAGGGGATTGAGGAGTCAGTCTCAGAATTCTCCAGCCCCTCCAAGGAGAGGAAGGTGTCTGAAACTTGGTGAGAGTTTGTGGAGACAGGAATAGCGCTTTCTTCCTGACATAAAGGTAAGAGGTAGTGGCTTGGCTTTCTCTGGGTCTGCTATGTATCTTGCTGCACTCAACATTATTGGCAGCACATGGGAGTTAGAGGAAGTCAGATCTCTGTGAGTTGTAGGGTAGCATAGCACGGTCTTAGAGCTAGTACCAGGAATGTAGGGTGTGACCACTGAAAAACACTGTCTCAAAAAAATACAATTGATTTTGTAATTTTCAACACGATCAAACTCAGTTCAATCTCTGTCCTGAAAGTAGATGTAATTAACACGAACATGTCTTGTTTCATTATTCTTCCACTAAGATTGGAAGGTTACTGAAGCCGTGGTTAGATTCCAGTGGTCATGGCAATGATTACATAAAATGGAAAGCTGATTAAAGACTATAAAACTAATTATTTAACAATACAGAGACAGATGCTTAGAGTTTGAGATGACTTGGAGAATGGGTTTTTACTGTTACCATAGACTCAGTTCAATCTGTTTCCTGATGGGAGATACAATCAAACTGGTCACATACAAGCTATACCACTAAGCTCAGGTAGGAGGATTAATGAGATTTCCATGTCAGCTCAGAATGAATAAAGAGTTTAGATAGGGCTGAGCTTCATTGATCCAATGAATATGGAAATCTTACAACTGTCTACATGTCATCATGAGAGTAAATCCCAGAATTGAAAATTGGGGGAGAAGTTTTGTTTGCTTGTTTGTTTTGTTTTGTTAATTTTTTGTTTTTTTTCAAGACACGGTTTCTGTGTATTGCATTGCAGTCTGTACTGGAATTCAATCTGCAGAACAGGCTTCTCTTGAACTCACAGAGATCTGCCTGCCTCTGTGCCCCAAGTGCCGGGACTAAAGGTGTGAGAAACCAATGCCTGTGCATGGACTAGTGTTAGAGTTAACCTGAGTCTTTGGTACAATCTGGTCTCCCCCCACACACACCTTTCCCACATCTGATTCTCTCAAGCCACAGCTGTGAAAGCTCAAGTATGATTGGGTGGGGATATGCTCAATTATCCAATCAGATGGCAGAATATGGCTAATGGTGGCGATTTGAATGGAACGTGTAAGAGGATATGGGCATATAAGGGTTATCCTGGCCAGGTTAAACAGAGTTGTTTGGATCCTCAAGTCACTAACACAACTGCTGGGATTGGAACACCTCTTATGTGTGTGCTGATCAGGTTAGCCATTCAAGCCCTTCAGGACATACAACCTTACCAAGGATCTCCAGTCCCTCGGGCCATCTTAGTAACCTTGGATTTGTTATTATGTTTGGTTTTGCTATTTGAAGCTGTAAATCTCATTTAGCCCTGGTTAGCCTAGAACCCCACATGCAGCTTAGTGTTATGAGAGTATTATGAGATTTGCTGATTCAGCAGAAGGGTCGACCTAGGTGAGTCAGAAAGTGTGACATGGAGGGGAAGAGTGTGGATGGAGAGAAGTGACTACAGAGTTCAGAATGTGGGTCGAGTTGAATCAGAGCTGTCTTGGAGAAGTGAATAAATGAAAAGAGACAGTGGTGCATGGAGCACAGGTGCTAACCTGCTGTGCCCTTTAAGAGAATGATGAGGTTGCGATATTCAGGGGTTAAGACACACTGAGCAAGTACCAACCAACAACTCCAATCTGGCTTAAAAGGATTTAATTCAATGTGATTATGGACTTGTTAACTGAAGATGAAGAAAATTCTGTAGAAGCCCACAGATGGCCATGAGTCTCAGCGAAGCATCAAGTTGACAAATTGTCAGTACTCAAACTCCTAAAGAGTGGTCTGGGGCTCATCTTGGCTGCAGGTCTAAAATATTAGAAATGACAGTGACTGTCTCCATTTCACATATTCTCCCAACAACCCCCACTGATTGAATGCAAAGTAAACTTGGCTGTGGGATTTTTAACTTTGATCTTGTGGATCAAGAAAGACATTTGAAGATGATTTCCCACAAAAGAGTCTAGCTCTTGTTTACTTTTCCACTCTCTCATTGCCCAGGGTTGTAGTATTCTGGGGAGCAGTGTTTTTGATTAGCAGAATAACGGGGAGATTTGTTGCCATGGTGGCTCATGTCCATGAGCATGAGGCCTTTGAGGGACCTATGCCTATGAGAAGTCAGACAGTGTGTAATAGGAAATATGGGTTTTCCAACATTTCTAGACTAGTGACCAAAGCCCGGCAGGGTTTACGCCATGAAGGGGCAGAGAGTCCTGCTGAAAGTGACTTGTCTGAATGGATTAATTCCTCTGAATATTCCCGTAGCACCTGTCTGTGTGAAGGTCAAGATGAGTTCGCCATTGACACTCCAGATGCTGGCAAGAAGTAGTCTGCTCAAAAATGAAGCCTTGGCTATCTCTGCTCTGAATAAACTACCCATGGAGCTCTTCCCACCGCTATTCAAAGATGCCTTTAAGGGGAAACAAACCAAGATCCTAAGTGCTATGGTGGCAGCCTGGCCTTTCAGATGCCTTCCCTTGGGAGCACTGATGAAGTTTCCTGACCTGGAGATCTTGAAGTCTGTGCTGGCTGGCCTTGATTTGCTGATTCAGCAGAAGGATCGACCTAGGTGAGTCAGAAAGTGTGACATGGAGGGGAAGAGTGTGGATGGAGAGAAGTGACTACAGAGTTCAGAATGTGGGTCGAGTTGAATCAGAGCTGTCTTAGAGAAGTGAATAAATGAAAAGAGACAGTGGTGCATGGAGCCCACTGCTAAGAGATGTAGTCAACACACAATGTGTCTACCTCGGCCTCTGTAGCCAGGCCCTAGAAAGGAAACTTTTGAGTCTTGGTTTCCAGGATGCATTCAAGGGAAGTGGATGTGTGAGGTGAACGTCGATTATACATTGGCAGTCCTGCCATTTGAATCCCCTTCTTGTTTGACCAACAGGAATTGCAAATTAGAGGTGCTTGATTTTCGGGATGCCCATCCTAACTTCTGGAACGTGTGGGCTGGAACAGAGGATGGTGTCTGCTCTCCAGATGTCGTCGTAGAGACCCAACCAGTGGTGCACCATCCCGAAAGACAGGGAAAAGAGGTTGTGACTGTGATGATGAACCTTTCCCTCCATTCCAGACATCTCTGTGAATACCTGGAATGTTTCCACTGCTGGGCCCAGCAGAGAAAAGATGTGCTGCAGGTGATCTGTGAAAAGCTGGAGTTTGGGGCCCGCCCTGTCTATAACCCCCTAGAGCTGCTGGAGGTATTTGCGCCATGCAGTATACGGGAACTGGAAGTGAATGCTCGCTGGGACCTGAGGACCCTTGCAAAGTTTGCCCCTGGCCTGGGCCAGATGAAAAACCTTCAGAAACTCCTTCTTCATGAAGTCTTCACACCCTTGCCTTGGTTGTGGAACCAAGAGATGAAACGACGGTGTTTTCGACAGATCGTTTCTCAGTTCTCCCAACTCAACAAGCTCCAGCATCTCTGTTTGAATCGTGTCTTCCTCCTGAATGCAAGACTGGACCAAGTGCTCAGGTAAGGAAGGATAGAGAGCTTGTTTCACAGGCCAGAGAAGAGCCTTTCCGTGTTACATGAAACATCAGTGTACACCTGGGGCTTGCCAGCCACTGGTGACTACACACGGATATGACCTCTGAATGATTGCTCTAGTAGTCTTTCTGCTATTCTCGCCACCATCACCGAGAAACGGTCTTTGAAACCTGACCTACAGAGGGGAGGGTGTTTTAAGTCACATGTTGCCCCATGTCAGCACTGTCCTCAGAACTGTATGCACAGTTTACATCGCTCTCTGATTTTCCAAGGGACAGGGGCTCTCTGAGCACAGGTAGTGTCTAAGTCAATGGAAAATTACTGAGAGTGAAGTGATTAGGGTGGGTCAAAGGGAAGACCTCTCAGTAGTACAGAGGCTGTGCTAGGAGGTGGGACTCATGAGGACCAATGTTAGCACACACAGAGAAGGCTCTGAGTTGCCACCAGGTCTTCTTTCTTGGCTTCCTGCTGGCCCCATTTGTCATCTGATGAGGCTTTGAGTTTGACAGCGCAGGGGAACCAGGGTTGGGGACCTAAGCAGTCACATGATTTTGCCTGTGCTATTACTTCTCCATCTGAGAGCATTCTGGAATTGACCTCCACCACGATCTCAGAACGACATTAGGACACACTAACCACTGCTCACTTGAAGTTGGTGCCCTTTGTCTACCACTATGAAACTTACTGAGATAACCTGCCTTGTCTTTCTGTAGGAACTTGGAGAGTCCCTTAGAGACCCTAGCAATCACTCGCTGCTCACTATCAGAATCAGACATGAGTTACCTGTCCCAGTGCCCAAGCGTCCATCGGCTCACACATCTGGACCTGAGTGGTGTCACCTTTTTAAATTTAAGTCATCCACTTCTGGGAAGACTGCTAGAGAGATTGACAGCTACCCTGCAGACATTAAAATTGAAGGGTTGTATGCTCATGGACTTCCAAATGGATGTCATCCTCCCTGCCCTGAGCCAGTGTTCCCAGCTGGTGGAGGTGAATTTGATGAAGAACTTCCTGTCTTTGACCAGCCTTAAGAAGCTGCTTCAGCACACTGCCCACCTGACACAGCTCACCTTGGAGATGTATCCTGCCCCTGATGAAGTGTATGATGACTTTGGTGATGTTCTGCCAGACAGATTTGTCCAATGTTGTTCTGAGCTCTTGGACACTCTTAGAGCAATAAGACAGCCAAAGGAGGTCTACTTTGTGAGTAAGAAGTGTCTAGATTGCAGGCGATTCTGTGTCTATCACCAAGAGGCCTCCCTATGTTCATGTTGGGAATAAAGGATGAGAGATTACTGCTGGCCTGAGAAAGGAAATCAAGGACTCCAGTGACTCTTTAGAGAGACACAGAGCTTGTCTATTCAAGGTGTTTTGGATATACTTGGAGACAATGTCATACCAAGGAATCAGAGGAGAGAGAGAGAGAGAAGCTTTGACATGGACAATCAGGGCCTGCTCATCTGCTCAGGGCCAACGGTGAAGACCCAACCTCAGATAGGAAAAGGGATTTGAGAACACTGTGTACTGACCCCACCACAGTCAGTGTGTGAGAGTTCAGATACACAGGGGAGGGGATAAAGACAGAGCATAGTACAAAGAGCACCATGGACTGGATGAAATGTGTTCCATGTCTCTGCCTCCACCTTTTCTTTGCCTGACTTACAAAAAGATTTGTAATATGTGCACATATATTTCCTTTTTGAAGAGTAACATTGACTGTAGAATGAACTGTTGTTGAGAGCACGGTCCTCTCCCTTTTCAACTGAGATCTGTCTTTCTGTGTTTATGAGAGGCATTTAAGCTGGATATTACTTGCCTCGCCCACCATCCTTAACGTTACAGTTTCCAATAAGCTCAATAAAAAATGCTTTTGCATGAGAGAGTGTGTTGCACACTTTTAATTTACTATGGTTTTCCCTTGACAATCCCAGACTTGTGCACTGTGCTCACTGTGTTTGCATACTCTTGTGTCTCTTTGTCTCTACACCTTCTGCGTCTTAGAACTTTCAGGCAGATGCTAACCAACCATGCCACACTCTTGGGATTTTTATACCTCAGCTTCATGTAATCTCATCATAAAGTCCGAGATAAACTCTTGGAATGATGGATGACTCAGCGAATGAGGGTGCTTCATAACTTCTCTGGGGACCAGTGTTTGATCTTAGCGGGCAGAAACACGTGGACCTCTTTCCGGATATCTGACATTCATTTCTGGTTTCTGGAAGCGCTTGCTGTTACCTCCATATACATACACACATACCACACACATGCCCTTCAAAAGACATTTTCTTAAAGATAAGTAAAGTTAAAGTATGGAAAAACACAAATGAATTTATAGTATTAAACAGGAATCCAGTCTAGAGGTCGATATCCCCACAGGGTTTAACCCATCAAAGTACGAAAAAGATAATAGCAAGTAGACTGATGACGCCCATGTGGGAATCTCCATAGATTCCCACATAGACAGTTGCGGTAAACGGTCCCTATGTGTTTCTGCAGCCTGGCCTTGTCCTCCCTGCCTGCATCTTGATTCGAGTCGGCTCAGTGTTTAGTTGTGGGTGTTTGCTTATGCTTCCATCAGGTACTAGATGAGGGCTCCATGGTGTTTGATAAATTAGTTGTTGATCTCATGATCAGGGAAGGGCATTTATGGTAGCCTTTGCTACAAATTTTTAACTGGGGTCATTCTCGTAGGTATTTGGACATTTCTTTAGGTTCAGTTTTCTCTTCAATCCTATAATTGCTCCCGTTTTTATGGTCTCTCTCTTTCTCTTTCTCTTTCTTTTCTCTCTTCTATTCCTCTGTTGGCTCAGTCTTCCTAATCCCACGTGGTTTCCCCTCCTCCCCTTCTATTTCTCCTAGTCCCCACCACACTAACGTCTCCAAAATCCCCTTGTGCTCTGGAGAATTTTTTGTTTCCACCTTCATTGAGGGACCTTATATGAATATCTTAGATCTTCCTTGTCTATCAGTTTCTCTGGTGTTGTCAATTATATGCTGGTGAGCCTTTGCTCTATGTCTAAAATACATATGTGAGCAAGTACATAGCATGTCCTTCTTTTTGTGATTGTGTTACTTCATTCAGGATGGTTTCTTCAAGTTCCATCCTCTTGCCTGAGAATTTCAAGATCCCATTGTTTTTTTCTTTCCCCCCACAGAGTAGTATTCCATTGTGTAGAAGTGCCATCATATCTTCTTTATCCATTCTTCAGTTGAGGGGCATCTAGGTTGCATCCACGTTCTTGCTGTTACAAATAATGCACCACGAACACAGTTGAGCATATGTCTTTGTGGCATGGATGTGCATCCTTTGGGTATATGACTAAGAGAGGGATCAACGGGTCCTGTGGTAGACTGATTCCCAATTTCCTGAGGAACCGCCACACTGACCTCCAAATTGGCTGTGTAAGTTTGCACTCTCAACAGCAGAGAAGAAGTGTTCTCCTTTCTCCACATCCTCTCCTGCATAAGACGTCATTGGTGTTCCGAATTTTAGCCATTCTGGCAGGAATAAGATGGTATCTCAAAGTACTTTTGATTTGCATTTCCCTGATAGTTAAGGATGTTGATCACTTCATTTCGTGTCTTTCGGCCATTTTGAATTCCTCCATTGAGAATACTTTTCATTTCTGTACCCACGTTTTTTAATAGGGTTATTTGGTGTTTTGATGGCTAGTTTCTTGCTTTTTTTTTTGGTATATTTTGGAGATCAGCCCTGTGTCAGATGTAGGAGTGCTGAAAAACTTCCCAGTCTGTGGGCTGCCATTTGGTCTTGTCAACTGTGTCCTTTGCTTTATAGAAGCTTCTGAGTTTGAGGAGGTCCCATTTACTAATTGTCAATCTCACTGTCTGGAATTAAGTTTCGAAGGGGTCTTCTATACCAATTTGTTCAAGGGAACTTCCCACTTTCTCTTCTAAGAGGTTCATTGTGGCAGGATTTATCACGATGTGTTTGATCCGTTTGACTTGAGTTTTGTGCATGGCGATAGACATGGTTCTATCTGCAGTTCTACACACCATCATCCAGTTGTGCCAGCATCATTTGTTGAAGATGATTTACTCCTACCATTGTATAGTTTTAACCGTTTTGTCAAAAATCAGGTGTTCGAAGGTGTGTGTGTTATTATCATGTTTTCTATTCAATTCCATTGGTCTACTGCTCTATTTCCTGGCAATACCAGGCCCTTTTCAGGAGGATTGCTCTTTAGTAGAGCTTAAAGTTGGGAATGGTGATGACCTCTGAACTTCCTTTATTGTACAGGATATTTTGGCTATCCTGGTTCTCTTGTTTTCCAATATAAAGTCCATTATTATTATCCTTTCAAGGTTCGTGAAGAATTGTGCTGGGATTTTAATGGGCATGGCACAGTATCTATGGATTGATTTCGACAAGATTGCCATTTTTACAATGTTCTTCCTACCAAGAGCATGGAAGATCTTTCCATTTTCTGCTATCTTCTTGAATTTCTTTCTTTAAAGCCACAAAGTTCTTATTATTAGGTCATTTGCTTATTTGGTAAGCATTACCCCAAGGTATTCTATGTTGTATGTGGCTATTGTAAATGATGATGTTTCTCAGATTTCTTTCTCAGCCCCTTTGTTGTCTGAATAAAGTAGGATTACTCATCTTTTTTGAGAATATCTTGTATCCTGCTAGTTTGCTGGAGGTGTTTGTAAGCCTCAGGTGTTCCCTGGTAGAAGATTTTTTTTTTTTTTGTTTTGTTTTGTTTTTTTTTTTTTTGTTTTTTGTTTTTGTTTTTGTTTTTTTTTTTTTTTTTTTTTTTGGTGGGTGTTCAATTTTGTAAACTATCATATCATCTGCAAATAGAGAAAATTTGATTTCTTCATTTCCATTTTGTGTCTCCATGATCTACCTTTGTTTTCTTATTGCTTTAGCTAGTACTTCAAGTACAATATTGGAGATATGGAATGAGATGACAGCCTTGTCTGGTTCTTGATTTTAGAGAAATCCCCTTAAACTTCCCTCCATTCAATTTGATATTATCTGTTGGTCTACTGAATAGTGCTCTTTTTATGTTTAGATATGTTCCTGTTACCCCTGATCGCTCCAAGGCATTTTTCGTGAAAGGGTGTTGATTTTTGCTGAAGGCTTTTTCAGAATCTAAGGAGATTATCGGGTGGTTATCTTTTTCAGTTTTTTTGTAAGGTGGATCACCTTGATAGGTTTTAGAATGTTAAACAACCCCTGCATACCAGTGATGAAGCCTACTTGGTCATGGTGGGTGATTTCTGTGATGTATGCTTGGATTCGGTTTGCCAGTATTTTATTGAGTATTTTTGCATCAATATTCATTAGGGATATTGGTCTGTAGTTTTTATTCCTAGTTGTGTCTTTGTGTGTCCTGAATACCAAGGTGATTGTGGCCTCCAAAAAAAAAAGTGTTTGGCAATGAACTTTCTGTTTCTATTATGTGGAACAATTTGGGGAGTACGAAATTTAGATCTTCCTTGATTTTCCAGTAGAATTCTGGACTGAAACCATCTGGCCCTGGTCTTTTTTGTGTCTCTCTCTCTCTCTCTCTCTCTCTCTCTCTCTCTCTGTCTCTCTCTCTCTCTTGTGTGTGTGTGTGTGGTGGAAGGCTTTTGATGACTGCTTCTACTTCGTTAGGGGTTTATAGGTCTATTTAGGATTTTGTCTGTTATTGATTTTATTTTGGTGATAATTTTCAAGAAATTTGTTCATTTCCTTTGCATTCTCAAATATTGTGGAGTACAGGTTTTCAAGGTATGGCCTGAATATTGTCTGGAGCTCACAGAGGTCACACCTTTAATCCCAGCCCTAGAGAGGTATAAAAGGTAGAAGCCGGGGATTGAGGAGTCAGTCTCAGAGTTCTCCAGCCCCTCCTAGGAGAGGAAGGTGTCTGAAACTTGGTGTGAGCTTGTGGAGACAGGAATAGCGCTTTCTTCCTGACATAAAGGTAAGAGGTAGTGGTTTGGCTTTCTCTGGGTCTGCTATGTATCTTGCTGCACTCAACATTATTGGCAGCACATGGGAGTTAGAGGAAGTCAGATCTCTGAGAGTTATAGTGTAGCATAGCACGGTCTTAGAGCTAGTACCAGGAATGTAGGGTGTGACCACTGACAAACACTGTCTCAAAAAAATACAATTGATTTTGTAATTTTCAACACGATCAAACTCAGTTCAATCTCTGTCCTGAAAGTAGATGTAATTAACACGAACATGTCTTGTTTCGTTATTCTTCCACTAAGATTGGAAGGTTACTGAAGCCCTGGTTAGATTCCAGTGGTCATGGCAATGGTTACATAAAATGGAAAGCTGATTATAGACTATAAATCTAATTGTTTAACAATACAGAGACAGATGCTTAGAATTTGAGATGACTTGGAGAATGGGTTTTTACTGTTACCAGAGAGTCAGTTCAATCTGTTTCCTGATGGGAGATCCAATCAAACTGGTCACATACAAGCTATACCACTAAGCTCAGGTAGGAGGATTATTGAGATTTCCATGTCAGCTCAGAATGAAAAAAAGAGTTTAGATAGGGCTGAGCTTCATTGATCCAATGAATATGGAAATCTTACAACTGTCTACATGTCATCATGAGAGTAAATCCCAGAATTGAAAATTGGGGGAGAAGTTTTGTTTGCTTGTTTGTTTTGTTTTGTTAATTTTTTGTTTTTTTCAAGACACTGTTTCTGTGTATTGCATTGCAGTCTGTACTGGAATTCAATCTGTAGAACAGGCTTCTCTTGAACTCACAGAGATCTGCCTGCCTCTGTGCCCCAAGTGCCGGGACTAAAGGTGTGAGAAACCAATGCCTGTGCATGGACTAGTGTTATTGTTAACCTGAGTCTTTGGTACAATCTGGTCTCCCCCCACACTCACCTTTCCCACATCTGATTCTCTCAAGGCACAGCTGTGAAAGCTCAAGTATGATTGGGTGGGGATATGCTCAATTATCCAATCAGATGACAGAATATGGCTGATGGTGGCGATTTGAATGGAAGGTGTAAGAGGATATGGGCATATAAGTGTTATCCTGGCCAGGTTAAACAGAGTTGTTTGGATCCTCAAGTCACTAACACAACTGCTGGGATTGGAACACCTCTTATGTGTGTGCTGATCAGGTTAGCCATTCAAGCCCATCAGGACATACAACCTTACCAAGGATCTCCAGTCCCTCGGGCCATCTTAGTAACCTTGGTTTTGTTATTATGTTTGGTTTTGCTATTTGAAGCTGAAAATCTCATTTAGCCCTGGTTAGCCTAGAACCCCACATGCAGCTTAGTGTTATGAGAGTATTATGAGATTTGCTGATTCATCAGAAGGGTCGACATAGGTGAGTCAGAAAGTGTGACATGGAGGGGAAGAGTGTGGATGGAGAGAAGGGACTACAGAGTTCAGAATGTGGGTCGAGTTGAATCAAAGCTGTCTTGGAGAAGTGAATAAATGAAAAGAGACAGTGATGCATAGAGCACAGGTGCTAACCTGCTGTGCCCTTTAAGAGAATGACGAGGTTGCGATATTCAGGGGTTAAGACACACTGAGCAAGTACCAACCAACAACTCCAATCTGGCTTAAAAGGATTTAATTCAATGTGATTATGGACTTGTTAACTGAAGATGAAGAAAATTCTGTAGAAGCCCACAGATGGCCATGAGTCTCAGCGAAGCATCAAGTTGACAAATTGTCAGTACTCAAACTCCTAAAGAGTGGTCTGGGGCTCATCTTGGCTCCAGGTCTAAAATATTAGAAATGACAGTGACTGTCTCCATTTCACACATTCTCTCAACAACCCCCACTGATTGAATGCAAAGCAAACTTGGCTCTGGGATTTTTAACTTTGATGTTGAGGATCAAGAAAGTCATTTGAAGATGATTTCCCACAAAAGTGTATAGCTCTTTTTTACTTTTCCACTCTCTCATTGCCCAGGGCTGTAGTATTCTGGGGAGCAGTGTTTTTGATTAGCAGAATAATGGGGAGATTTGTTGCCATGGTGGCTCATGTCCATGAGCATGAGGCCTTTTTCAAGAACTGTGGCTCTGAGAAAGTCAGACAGTGTGTAATAGGAAATATGGGTTTTCCAACATTTCTAGACTAGTGACCAAGGCCCGGCAGGGTTTACGCCATGAAGGGGCAAAGAGACCTTCTAAAATTGACTTGTCTGGAAGGGTTAATTCCTCTGAATATTCCCTTAGCACCTGTCTGTGTGAAGGTCAAGATGAGTTCGCCATTGACACTCCAGATGCTGGCAAGAAGTAGTCTGCTCAAAAATGAAGCCTTGGCTATCTCTGCTCTGAATAAACTACCCAAGGAGCTCTTCCCACCGCTATTCAAATATGCCTTTAAGGGGAAACAAACCAAGATCCTAAGTGCTATGGTGGCAGCCTGGCCTTTCAGATGCCTTCCCTTGGGAGCACTGATGAAGTTTCCTGACCTGGAGATCTTGAAGTCTGTGCTGGCTGGCCTTGATTTGCTGATTCAGCAGAAGGATCGACCTAGGTGAGTCAGAAAGTGTGACATGGAGGGGAAGAGTGTGGATGGAGAGAAGTGACTACAGAGTTCAGAATGTGGGTCGTGTTGAATCAGAGCTGTCTTAGAGAAGTGAATAAATGAAAAGAGACAGTGGTGCATGGAGTCCACTGCTAAGAGATGTAGTCAACACACAATGAGTCTACCTCAGCCTCTGTAGCCAGCCCCTAGAAAGCGAACTTTTGAGTCTTGGTTTCCAGGATGCATTCAAGGGAAGTGGATGTGTGAGGTGAAATCCGATTATACATTGGTAGTCCTACTATTTGAAGCCCCTTCTTAATTGACCAACAGGAATTGCAAATTAGAGGTGCTTGATTTTCGGGATTCCCATCATAACTTCTGGAACGTGTGTGCTGGAACATAGGATGGTGTCTGCTCTCCAGATGTCTTCAGAGAGACCCAACCAGTGGTGCATCATCCTGAAAGTCAAGTAAAAGAGGCTTTGACTGTGATGATGAAACTTTCCCTCCATTCTAGCCATCTCTGTGAATACCTGGAGTGTTTCCACTGCTGGGCCCAGCAGAGAAATATGCTGCAGGGGATGTGACATCATATCTTCTTTATCCATTCTTCAGAGAGCAGCATCTGGGTTGAGTCCAGGTTCTTAGTATTACAAATAATACAGCCATGAACACAGCTGAGCACATGTCTTAGTTGCATGGTTTTGGATTCTTCGGTTATATGACAAAGAGGGGGATCACCGGGTTGTTTGGTAGACTGATTCCCAATGTCCTGAGGAACCGCCACACTGACCTCCAACTTGGCTGTGCAAATTTGCACTCTGAACAGCAGAGCAAGAATGTTCCTCTTTCTACACATCCTTTCCTGCAATAAGTTATCATTGGTGTTCCTAATTTTAGCCATTCTAGCTGGAGTAAGATGGTATCTCAAAGTTCTCTTGATTTGCATTTCCCTGATAGCTAAGGATGTTGATCACTTCCTTTTGTGTCTTTCATCCTTTTTGAATTCCTCTTTTGAAAATCCTTTTCAGTTCTGTACCCCATATTTAAATAGGGTTATTTGGTGTTTTGATGTCTCTTTTCTTGTTTATTTTATCTTGTTTATTTGTCAGATGTAGGATTGGTGAAATATTTTCACAGTCTGTGGGATGCCATTTGGTCTTGTCAACTGTGTCCTTTGCCTTCCATAATCTATCATTACATGGGTGATATATTGTTAGATGACTCTAAAGGAGAAATATCAGGAAAAATTTTTGAGAAAGTAAAGGAAGATTTACCTGGCTGGGGATTACAAATTGCACCTGAAAAAATACAAACAGGAGAGTCTATCAACTACTTAGGATATAAAATAGGTCTACAGAAAATTAGATCATAAAAAGTACATATCAGAAGAGATCACTACAAGACTCTTAATGATCTTCAAAATTTACTAAGAGAGATTTCTCAACTGCAAACCATTATTGGAGTAGAAGGGCATGATTTGAAAAACCTGAAAATGGCCCTAAAAGTAGATAAGGACTTGAATAGTCCAAGATTACTATCAGCTGAAGCTGAGAAGGAATTAGAATGAGTAGACAAGAGGATACTAGAGGCACATGTGGACCGTGTGGATCCAAACCTAGACTGTATTCTGGTTATATTACCATCTAGAGAATATCCTTCAGGGATTTGTTGCAGAGAGAAGATATCATATTAGAATGGATATTCCTACCACATAAACAGAATACAAAACTAAAAACATATATAGAAAAGATCTCTAACTTGATTATAAAAGATAAATTAAGACTTCGTCAGCTAATAGGAAGGGACCCAGCAGAAATTATAGTACCTTTAACTAATGAGGAAATTTCCTCCTTATGGAAAGATAACGAATATTGGCAAAGAGACTGCAGTAATTTTTTATGGGGAATGATTAGCAACAACTATCTCAAAACTGAGAGAATAAAATTCATAACGAAAACTATTTGGATCCTTCCATGCATTGTAAGAAAAACACCTATTTCTGGAGTTCATACATTCTACACTGATGCAAACAAATCGGGTAAGGCAGGATATAATAAATCAGGAAAATATAGCAAAGTGGTTCAAAGCCCTTACAATTCTGTACAAAAGGCAGAATTGTATGCCATTCTCATGGTACTTATGGATTTTAAAGAATCTCTCAATATAGTTAGTGACTCTCAATACCCAGCGAGTGTCGTTTTACACATTGAGACTGCAGAATTTATTCCTGACAATACAGAATTAACTTCAATGTTTATACAGTTACAAGATACTATCATAAAGAAGACTCATCATATATATATCACACATCAGATCTCATACGGGTCTGCCCAGTCCTCTAGCACATGGGAAAGATGAAATTGATCGTTTATTGATAGAAAGTGTGCTAGAAGCCTCAGACTTTCAAAAGAAACACCACGTGAACAGCAAAGTTTTAAAAAGGGATTTTTCTATCACTTGGGAACAAGCCAAGGAAATCGTAAGGAAATGTCCTATTTGCTCATTCTATAACCAAACTCCTTTACCACCAGGCAGTAACCCTAAAGGTTTAAATAGGAATTAACTATGGCAAATGGATGTGTTTCATTTTGCAGAATTTGGAAAATTAAAATATGTACATCACACTATAGATACATTTTCAGGGTTTCAATGGGCTACTGCTCTGAGCTCTGAAAGGCTGATTCTGTTATCATACACCTATTAGAGGTAATGGCCATTATGGGCATACCTGCACAAATAAAACCTGACAATGCTGCAGCATATGTCTCCAGCAATTTGAAACAGTTTTTTGAGTATTATAACATAAAGCACAAAACTGGTATACCACACAATCCTACAGGAGAAGCAGTGTTTGAGAGATCCAATCATACTTTAAAAGAAATGATCCATAAACAGGCATGAGGAACCAAGACACCCAAACATAGATTACATGCTTTATTAACATTAAACTTTCTTAATGTTGATGAAAAAGGACAAACAGCTGCAGAAAGACACTGGACAATAGAAAAAAAAACGTCTGAACTAAATCAGCCAGTGTACTTCAAGGATGTACTTACCTCATAATGGAAAGCAGGATATGTGTTACGTTGGGGTAGGGGTTTTGCATTTGTATCTACAGGAGAAGCAAAACTATGGATACCATCTAAGTTAATCAAGATCTGAGTTGAACAAGAGAAATATCTTAATAAAGAGAAATAACAAGTCATCCAACAAATTAGGTCCCATGAGGTGTGCGGAGGCCTCTCAAAGGTAGGACAAGTGTTCTGTTGTTGTTCTCACAGGAAAACAGAGAAAACCTATCATCAAACAGCCAAAAGACACTGAATATGTAGGTACCTACAGAAGAGAAGACAGCTCTTCAGAAGCAATCACTTAAGGAAGCAGAATCTGATAGAAGATGAAAAAATATTTAATTGTAGTAAACTATTTCTATATAGAAATCGATTTCTCTTTACTATCTAGTATTCCTGAAGTCCCAATTCATGTAAACCAATGCTAGCTTTGGAGTTGGATTTGGCTTTTCTTCTCTAAATTCAAGCATGTTGTTAAGATTAAATTCATGGTTTCTGCCTTAAATCAAGAAGCCAATTGGTGTAAGCCAGAAGAAAACAAAATCTAGGGACTCATTTCTTACGCAATTTTCTCTCTGAAATCCTAATTTTCTCACATATGTTTTAATGCTTATTGTTGTCTTTCCTTAAAACTTGAAAATTTTATTTTAATATTGATGTGTAACTTTTCCACAAGGAATAATAATGATTCCTAACAGCAGTCTTTGAACTCTCCGGAAAGAAGATGGGGCCCCACATCGTTTCCACTTGACTCAACCTGATGCATCTGAACTACAAACATCACCTTAACACCTGTTTGAGACTGTTTTGCTCGAGATAACTCATGACTAGCTAGCTGTAATGGTGCACCTTCTTATTACACCCTGGCCAGAGTTTCAAACAGAACTACAGTCAAGCATTTTCTGTCACACAGTGACTAGCTACATATGTCACAACCAGTTCTTTTGAGAATTTCGGTTGCTAAAAATTTTCTTCCTACAGGATACATTGGAGCAATCATCGTCCCATTTTAGCCAGAAGTAACCTTAAGATAACGATGCCCCCTTTCCCTACCCTTGGAATTTTGGGATAATAGTCATTTTCTTTGGGTTGGTTTTAGTTATTTAGGGTTGGCTATGGAAGGTGATGCTTACACTCGGGTTTATCTTTTAGAGAGGAATAGGGAATGGTTGGGAAAGGTATGGTTTAGATGGGATATAGGTAGATTAGCCTATTTTCTTGAGAATTTGTGTAAGAATGAGATACTATTTTACAGATTACATTGTTATGTATTCTTATGTGTGGTAAGCTATGTAAAATTAAGTTTATATTTTGTTATATTGTGCGAAATCTTTCCACTTACGATGTTTTATGCACATTATTTTTTACCATATTCTATGTATGTATACTTTTCTTGTATTCAAGACATTTAATATATTGATACAATTTGGGATATTTATCATGCTGCCCTTTATAGTTCTACCTCTTGTCTTGACATTTCTACTCTACCTCTATTTTAGGGATTTATATGTATGTGTATGTATAGTTATATTGTTTAAATATGTGTTCCTGCTTTACTCTGGGAAGTTTTAATCAGTTTTTTAGCTAAGTTCCTGAGTATTACAGATTATCTTCACTCATGTTTCCTGTACCTATGAGATTAGTCAGATATAGATGCTTAATCTTCAATCACTTCATAGACATGCAGAACATGGCATTTAAATGTTTTAATATTAGTACCCCATTGACATGAGACACTGTTGCTCCTGACAGCACTGTGCACTTTCCTGAAAATATGTTGGACACTGTTGTTGCTCCTGCTGGAGTTCATTCTCACCTCAGCTAATGGCCTGTTGGGCAAAGAATTGCCCCCACCTTGACCACTGATTTGGACATGCAGTCCTATGTGCTTGCAGGAGACAAATATAGAAGACTGCTAGATCTTGCAAAGTCAGGGTAAGACAGCCATTCTACCTCCCTGCTGTTGCTGTGGTCTATCAAGTTCTCTTGGCCTCAGCCAAAACTGGGTGTACCAATGTAGCTGTGAGACCTAGGGTGACTGTCCAGGTGGCTTGCTATTTCTGTCCTTGCTGCACATTTTGGAAGTTGTCCACCCGGAATTCCTGTGTACTCTAGTATTGTTATTTTCCTTCTCAGGTCTTGATGAAGTTGAAGATTAAACTATCACAACTATTATTCTCTCTTCCTAGTTATATATATTAGGTACTAGACTTACGTCTTCTAGCTTAGGACAACTCTATTTTAAACTCCGTTATGCCTTCACCCTAGGACTAGATATGTAGGTCATTTTCTTCTCCATTTTCCTTTTCTTAGATCACAGTTGTTATTCACTGTTTTGTATATACTTTTGTATTAGGCCTAAATCTTTTCCTTAGACTAAAAGGGGAATTGTAGTGAGATAGTCCTTCTGTGGCACTGACCACACCCATTGGTGGGTAGAGCCGGAATGCAAAGTGCAGTGCAGAAGTGCGCAAAAAATGAGAAGCGGTGAGTCCCTTCTCAGGTCCGATTTGGGGGCAAAGATCTCCTTTGCCATAAGGAAGAATCAAATATCCCAAATCTGTGGTGAGTCCACCTGGTTAGGCAAGGAACCCTGCCCGTTGGGGAATGTATGGGAGGGGAGCAGCGTCTGCTGCCTCAGTGAAACCCAGGTCCCCTGAAAATCCTAATCCCGCTTCTGACACCAGATATTGTGGTTAAATAAGGATCAGGATAAACTAATAGGCCAAATACATGTTTATTCAGGGAGAAATAACTTACAACCTAGACAAATGAACACCAGGAAATTCCACTCAATGCTCACCTGTCCCAGTCACGCCAGCAAGAGAGGTATTCCCGGTGCTCCAACCTCCTTCAACAGGTCACTTCTGCCCATGATTCCACCCCGCAATGGGCGAGGTCAGTGCCACAGAAGGACTATGTCACTACACTTCCCACATGCTAAAATTAGCATACCCTCCGATGGACTAACCTTTCAGCCTCACTGATTTTCTCACAAAAACAAAGCAGGGCTCTTTTTCTTTTATTTATTTATTTATTTATTTATTTATTTATTTATTTATTTATTTATTGAGTTAGACATATTTAACAGTCTCTCAAGCTACAACATGCCTATAGTGATATAAACTTGAAAATAAAAGCATCATTATGCCATTCAAGTACATTGATGTGTATTTAATCCTATTTTCTATGCTTCAATTTTCTCATTTCCAGAAAGGAAACAGTACCATTACATTAATTTCCTCTACCATAATCCTTTCCTATTCATTAAAATAAAATAAACTTCTCTACATTCTCTTACTTTTCGAGCAGCTTGATCTCATGTTTTCTCAGAGTTGTTTTGATTTGCATTTGGCTGATGACAAAGGATTTGAGCACTGTCTTATGTTTCTTTCAGCCATTTTTTATTCCTCAGATCTGAATAGAGAATTATAAATTATCAATAACTCAATCATGAAATCACAGGAGACAATTAACACCTACAAGGTGGATCCAGACTCCACTCTTCCAGGAGTAGAAAAAGCAAGACTCGAGTAATGAACTAATCAGATAGTTACATCGACTGTCACATTTGAGTCACACAAGGTGGCACTAAACTTCAGGGTTCACAGAATATATATTGAAACAATGTAATAATTACATCTTTTAATATGAAAGCAGTTGAACTTTTTTATATCATAAATTCCTAGTCAGTCATACTAGAAAGATAAATTGTGCTGTCATCGCTGACTTTTAAAAATTAATGAGTTAATAATCAGATAATCAAACTGTCCTACCTGATGAATTCTGCTGGCCTGACATCATCACCAGAGCCTGAATCGCTGTTGTGGTGCATCAGGACCTGAGATGATGGGCCCATACCTGGCATAGCAGTAGTAGCTAAAATAGCGGTATCAGCTGACAAAGATGACTGCAACAGGGGCATCACCAGTAGAGCTGAAAGAGAGCATTCCTTTTGTGTTCTGGGTCGTCATCCATTTTTGCCAGGTCTCAGTTATGTTGCCGACATCCTGGTGCCAATACTTCTTTTATTCGTAGATCACAACCAATGTGAAGATGCGGAGGAAGATCTGGGAGTCAAACACCCAGACCACCAGGCCTGCCTTTGTGAAGTCCTTGTACTTCTAGGAGGGCACCCTGAAATCTTCTGGACTTAATCATCCAGCATCCTTATTACCCTGGGTGAAGCACAGATCATTCAGCAACTGCTTTGTCCATATCTACAACCTTCCAAACCTTGTCCCTGACAGATATTTGTACCCTAATCGTAATTAATGATGTCATTGTCCATCGTTTAAATAATTTAAATAATTAAAAAGTCAATAATAGCTAACGGTCACAATGAAGAGGTGATGTAGCATTTTACTTGCAAGTCAGAATGGCCAGACTCCAGTCAGGAAGGATGTCATCATCATTAATTGAAACAATAATAAAATGTGATGATAGTGCATATTAACTCCCAAAGAGGGAGCTTTACAATACTCTTCATGGAATAGAGGATTATAGATTTACATAATTATACAAATCTTTACATTAACTTGGGTCTAAACAAGAACTGTCAATTTAAATAATTTAATCATGTAATGAGATGATCCTTGGCACCATTCTCCAGGTGTCATGGATGATATAATCATTGTTTTACCTAACTAAATAATCAAATAAAGAGTTGATGTAACATCATCCACTTCCTTAACGTGGCTCCAAACCAGACTCGTGAATACTGCTGTCATGATTAATTTAAACATTTTACTTACATAATTAACATGTAGATGGTCTAAAATACTTGACTTCCACATCGTGGAACCATAATCCACTGATCATGGATTATCTATAGTCCTATTTTAATAATTAAATTATGACAAGATCAGAGGATGAAATGCTCTGCCATACTCGACAAAATTTTTATCTCACTTGACTCCCACAGTATTGTGTGAAAGTTCCCGGTCCATCCCTTATGTGATCACAGAGTATAGTAGTAAAATGAGTAAATGTGGAAATGTCATTGTGTATGCAGGGTTTTAGAAGATATCACATATATAATGTTGGACAGTTGCATCAAAACAGACGAACTACATTCCAATTATCCCTCAGTCTACTCTAACAAATGGATTACCGCATTCCTGAAGGAAATAAACAATGGAAAACTCAACTTTTGATGAATAATTGTGAGTCTTATTATCTTTTAATCCATAGTTTTACTTCTTAGGAGAGAGAGAGCATTCATAAACAGAAGTCTTTGAACTGTTTCTCCACAGATTATGTTCTCTGATATTAGGTAATCTTGAATTTGGTAACCAGTAAAAGCTGTAGGCAAACTTCCAGAGATTTGGCTGTGACTTGGTGAGGTGAATCATATGCTGTGTTTAACATTTTAGGAGATAGTTGTCTTGGGAGATTGTAATGTCTCTTGCTTATACTTGATCGAACCTGCTCTCTGGTCTTTGGCCCATGATACCAGGATACAGAATGCAAGCAGGGTTGCCAAACAATATTTATGAACCAACATTCTGTCACATTCTAGTGCACCTCCCACATGCTAAAATTAGCATACACACAGATGGACTAACTTTACACCCTCACTGATTTTCTCAAAATCCAAGCAGGCCTCTTTTTCTGAGTTATACCTATTTACCAGTCTCTCAAGCTACATCATGACTATAGTGATTTAAGCATGAAAACGAAAGCATCATTAGGCAAATCAAGTACATTGATGAGTATTGAACCTATTTTTTATGCTTCAATTTTCTCATTTGCAAATGGAAATAATGCCATTTATTGCCTCTACCAAAAACCTTTTCTATTTACTGAAAAAAAAAAAAACATAAATTCTCCTTACTCTCATACTTTAAGAGCAGCTTGATCATATGGTTTATCAGAGTTGTTTTGATTTGCATTTGGCTGATGACTAAGCCTTTTGAGCACTGTCTTATGTTTCTTTCAGTTACTTTTGATTTCTCAATTGATAATTCTCTATTAAGACTTGTATCCTACTTTCTAATATGATCATGTAGAGTAATTGCGAGTTGGTGTTGTGTCAGTCTATCAGCCTGACAGAGGTTATTAGATAAGATTCTCTGATCCTGAGATTGTTAAATTATTCAATTTGTAAAATCGTTGTTGACTGTGTCCTTCATGGGTCAGTTTTGTTGCAAAGTCTCAGAAACTGATGATGCAGAAATAATACAGTTTTATTTAAAATATTGTTTAATCATTTGATTGTTAAAAAATCTATTATTACATAATCAGTAATCACCCAGTGTCCCTCATTCTCTGGGCACTGCTTCTGGGACCAATCTCTTTCTTTGTCAATCGCACAGCAGCCAAAACCATAATGGATGACAAAATCATTAGTCACGTAATGAAATAAGGAAATAATTGGATAGTCCTGCATGCTTCACTTTCATAAGATAGAACCAAACTCCAGTGATTGTCAAAGAGGTAATATTTACATAATTAAATAATGCCAAAGGATTAACTCCCATGGAAGAATGGCCAGAGTCGAATCATGAAAGACAACATCTTTATCGATTTAATAATTAATATGTAATGAAAAGTAATTGACTAAAGACACAGATACAGAATACAAGGATACAGAATGCAAGCAGGGTTGCCAGGCAACATTTATGGACCAACATTCTGTCACGTTCTACTGTCCCTCCCGCATGCTAAAAGGAGTATACTCACCGATGAACTAAACTTACAGCCTCACTGAGATTCTCACAAAAACAAAGCAGAGCTCTTTCTTTGTAGTTCTACATATTTACCAGTATCTCAATGTACAACATGCCTATAGTGACATGAGCATGAAAATGAAAGCATCATTGAGCCATTCAAGTACAATGATGAGTATTTTAAACCTGTTTTCTATGCATCAATTTTCTAATTTCTAGAATGGAAACAATACAATTAATCACTTTTCTCTTTTTTAAAAAGAAAATAAACTCCTCTTCATCCTTTTACCTTTAGAGGAGCTTGATCCCATGGTTTCTCAGAGTTGTTTAGATTTGCATTAGGCTGATGATTAAGGATTTTGAGCAGTGTCTTATGTTTCTTTCATTCATTTTGGATTCCTCAATTGACTGTTCTATATTAAGTCCTGTACCCCGCTTTCTAATATGGTTATTTAGAGTTATTTATTGTTGGTGGTGTGTCATGTTATCAGCCCGACAGAGTTCATTAGATGAGATTCCCTGATCAGGAGATTATTCAGTTATTCCATTTTGAAAATCGGTGGTCACTGTGTCCTCCATGGGCCAGTTCTGTTTCAACCTCTCAGAAACTGATGATGCGAAACAGTACAGTTTTATCAATCGTGTAATCATTCGTTTATTAAAAATCTACTATTTCAGTATATCAGTAATCACTGTATAAGGCAGTGTCCCCCATTCTCTGGACACTGCTTATGGTACTGATCTCCTGCTGTGTCAATCCCACAGCAGCTAAATGACGGATGACACCATCATTACTTACGCAATCAAATAAGTCAATAATTGTATAGTCCTCCATACTTAACTTTCATAAGATGGAACCAAGCTCCAGTGATTGTCAAGGAAGTAGTACTTAGATAATTAAATAATGCCACTTGATTAACTCCCATGCAGGAATGGCCCTACTCCAGCCAAGAAGAGCAACATCTTCATCGATTTAAATAATTAATATATAATGGAAAATGATTGAATAATGACATGGTGGTACATACTTAAATCCCACATGGAGTAGTAGTCAAACTGATCTCTTCCTGGAATACTGATGTTTTTAATAAATTAAATTGATAATTAATTAGTGGGCCTTTTATAGTAACACTGACGAGATGGCACCAAAGAACTAAACCTATCGCTGATGTAAAGATCTATTTACATAGCTAAATGATGAAGTAATGAGTTGATATTACATCATCAACTCCCAAAATGTGACTCCAAAAGGGACTTATGTTTCATAATATTACCTGTATTTCAAATATGTAAAGTAAATGATGAATTATTACTTAATTTCCAGTTTAACCTTTAAAGAAGTAAGTGTAGTATTAGATGATGTGATTGTCTGGTAAAATGGTCTCCCCAAAGGAGGCTCAAAACTCCAATGATCACTGAATACATAATGACAGATTTTCATAATTAAATGAATAAGCATTAAACAAGTGGATGGTGTTTTATGCGTGAAGCCTAAATGATTGCTAAATACTGAAGAGATATTGAGTTCTTAATCATAGATTTGAACTAAAAATGAATGAATAAAGAAATAATTTCTCATAATTCACCCCTAGAGAGATAACAAAATGATATCAACATTGATTTAAATAAAGGAAAGAGAAATAAAGAAAGAAAGATAGAAAGAAAGAATTCACAAGGTACATTTTAACACCAACAAGGTGGATCCAGACTCCACACTTCCTGAAGTAGAAAAAGACAGATTTGAATAATGAAATAATCAGATAGTTAGATTGTCTGTCACAGATGAGTCACACAAGGTGGCACCAAACTTCAGGGATCACAGATTATATGATGGAAGAATTTAATAATTACATCTTTAAATATGTAAGACGTTGAAATTTTTTTGTATCATCAATCACTGGGCAGACTTGCCGGATATGAAAATGTATGCTGTCATCATGCATATTTAAAAGCCATCAGTTAATCGTCAGATAATCATACTGTCTTCCCTGATGAATTCTGTTGGCCTGATATGATCACAAGCGCCTGAATCTCTGTTGTGGTGCGGCAGGATGTGAGATAATGGGCCCAATCCTGGCGTAGCAGTATGGCGTATTAGCCACAATGTTGATAACAGCTGAAAAGATGGCTGCAACAGGGGCATCAATAGCATAGCTGAGAGAGAGAGATGTTCTTCTGTGTTCTGAGTCCTCATCCTTTTGCCAGGTCTCGGTGATTGTGCCAACTTCCTAGTGCCACGACTTCTCATGGTAGATCACAACCGATGTGACGATGTGGAGGAAGAGCAGGTAGTCAACACCCAAACCACCATGCCTGCCTTGGTTTAGAAGTCCTTGTACTTCTCGCAGGGCACCATGCAACCTTCTGGACTCAATCATCCAGCAACCCTCATACTCTGGGAGATGCATAGATCATTCAGAAAATGCTCTGCCCATGTCTACAACGTTCCTAACCTTGTCCCTGACAGATATTTGCACTCTAACCATAATCAGTGATGGCACTGTCTGTCGTTTACATAATTTAAAGAATTAAATAAG
The DNA here is from genome assembly GCF_943737965.1 of Phodopus roborovskii. NCBI lineage: Eukaryota > Metazoa > Chordata > Mammalia > Rodentia > Cricetidae > Phodopus > Phodopus roborovskii. The sequence goes on along the minus strand of NW_026125668.1, from coordinate 37,452 downwards.
TCAGTAATAGCTAACTGTCACAATAAATAGGGGATGTAGCATTTTACTGGCAGGGAAGTATGGCCAGACTCCAGTCATGAAGGATGTCATCATGATCAATTGATTCAATGAATCATAAATTGTGATGATATTGCACATTAACTCCACAAGAGGGAGCTTTACAGGTCTCTTCATGGAATGGAGGATTGTTGTTTACACAACTATACAAATATTTACATTATCTTGGGGATTGATACAGATTGTCAACTTAAATACATTAATTATGTAATTAGATGTTCTGTGGCACCAGATTCCAGGTGTCATGGACGATATAATCATTGTTTTATCTAATAAAATAATCAAATAATGAGTTCATGTAACATCATCCACTTCCCTAAGGTGGCTCCAAACCAGGCTCATGAACGATGCTGTCATGATTAATTTAAATATTTTAACTACATAATTGATATTGAGATCGTCTATAATAATTGGCTCCCACACAGCGAATGGAGAGAGAAGTAGGAGAAAATGAGGGGGAGGAGAGGAAGCCATGTGCGACCAGGATGATGGAGCCTGGTTAGGAATGGAAGATAGGAAGGAGAGAGAGAGACAGAGAAAGAGAGAGAGAACATAAAAGAGTGAGCCAATATTGGTTTGAAGATAAAGTTGAACACAAAGAAAGGTCGAGAGAACTACAAGACTGCTCCCAACTAACAATCTCAGCTTACGTGGAAAGGATATCATAAATTCCTTTCCCGGGGAGTGAGATCAACAACTAACTTCTCCATGGAGCCCTCAACTAATGCCTGTGGAAAATAGGAGCAAACACGCATACATAAACACTGAGTCAAACTAGAACCCAGAAGCAGATGGAGACCGTGCGGTTAGAAGCACATAGAGACAGCTTACCTGAACAAGGAGGAGCTAAGGGCCACTAGACTGATAGCTGGGAAGCCAGCAGGGGACTTACTCAGGCCCCATAGAATATGGTTCTCAGCCAGAAGGTCTGAGCAGTCTAAGAGACCTCATACAGTAGAGTCAGGATGTATTCCTGGTGCACAAAAGGACTTTGCAAACATATCCCCCATGGTAGGATAAGTGCCTTATTCAAGAGACAGGAGAGAAGCCCTAGTCCCTACTTCACAGGACCTGTCAGATCTACATGACCCCAACTGGATGGCATTCCCCTACATATGGTATTGTGGTGGGGGGTTGGGAGGGGAGGGTGTTTAGAGTGCATGGGAGAGGGCAGAGAGGCAAAAGGGAGGGAAGGAAGGAGGGAGGGTTGGAAGGGAGGGAAGGAGGGAGGGAGAGGGAACTGTGATCGACATGTAAAATAATAAATTAAAAAAAATGCTTTGACTCCAAAATTTAAGTTGAAGAACAAGTTACTGGGGAAAAGTATTTCTATTTTTGTTTCCACAGAAAATGAAAAGATGTGGATTCCTTACAGACTAATGTGGTTTGGTCACACCAGACCGCCTGAAACAGAGTACAAGCTGATCCTACATTCCAAACAGCTGGACAAAACAGCCCTACAGACTACAGCTAGGATATCTGAATCTTCTTCGAATCCCCCAAGACAGCGCTCCTTACCAGCAGGAAGTAGTTTGGAAAGAACGACGTCCAAATTCCCAAATATTGTGTATAAATGTTTGTTTTCATTTAATCGGACTTTGTTATATAAAATTAAATAAAAAAAAAAGACAAAAAAAAAAAAAAAAAAAGAAGCAGCTCTCCTGGCTTGCTAGTTTTATATCAACTTGACATGAGCTAGAAGCATCAGAGAGGGAGCTTCAAAAAAAAAAAAATAAGAATCCGCTCTGTCCATGTCTACGACTTTCCTAACCTTGTCCCGGACAGATATTTGCACAGTAATCGTAATCGATGATGTCAATGTCTGCCGTTTAAATAATTAAATATGTCAGTAATAGCTAACTGTCACAATAATGAGGTGATGTAGCAGTTAAGTGGCAGGGGAGAATGGCCAGACTCCAGTCATGAAGGGTGTCATCATCGTCAATTGAAACAATTAATCGTAAAATGTGATGATATTGCATATTAACTCCATAAGAGGGAGCTATACAGGACGCTTCGTGGAATAAAGGATTACTGATTTATAAGATTATACATTAGTAGGTATTTTATATAAACACTGATGAAATGTACCAAAGTCCTAAACATATTGCTGATGTTAAGATCTCTTTATATAGCTAAATGATGAAGTAATGATATGATGTTACATCAATATCCAAAATCTGACTCCAAAAGGGCCTTATGGTCCATAACTTTAACTGTATTTTAAATTCATTAATTAAGTGATGAATTATCATTTATTTCCTAGTTTAACAATTAAGGAAGTAAGTGTAGTATTCGATGATGTGATGGTCTGGCACGATGGACTCCCCTAAGGAGGGTCAAAACTCCAGTGATCACTGAATACATAATGACAAATTTTCATAATTAAATGAATAAACTTTAAACCAGAGAATGGTGTTTTATGCGTGAAGCCTAAATGATTGATCAATACTGAAGGGTCATTGAGTTCTAAATCATAGATATCAACAAAAAATGAATGAATAAAGAGATTTCTCATAATTCACCCCTAGAGAGATAACAAATCGATATCAACTTTGATTTAAAGAAAAAAAGAAAGAAAGAGGAAAGAAAGGAAACAATAAAGAAAGAAAGAAATTACAAGAGACAATTTAAAACCAACAAGGTGGATCCAGACTCACTCTTCCTGGAGTAGAAAAGGACAGACTTGAATAATGAAATAATCTGATAGTTAGATCGTCTGTCACACGTGAGTCACACAAGGTGGCACCAAACTTCAGAGATCACAGATTATATAATGAAAGAATTTAATAATTACATCTTTAAGTATGTAAGTCGTTGACCTTTTTTTGTATCTTCAAATCCTGGGCAGACTTGACAGATATGGAAATGTATGCTGTCATCACACATTTTAAAAATGCCATCATCGTCAGATAATCATACTGTCTTGCCTGATGAATTCCGTTGGCCTGACCTCATCACAAGCACCTGAATCTCTGTTGTTAATAAATGATAAGTTAATAAGTTAATAATAATAATTATAATAAGTTAATAATTGGATAGTCCTCCATATTTAACATTCAAAAGATGGAACCAAACTCCAGTGATTGTCAAGGAAGTATTGTTAGATAATTAAATAATGCCAAGTGATTAACTCCCATGGAGTAATGGCCCAACTCCAGTCAAGAAGAACAACATCTTCATCGATTTAAATAATTAATATATAATGAAAAATGATTGAAAAATGACATGATGGTGCATACTTAAATCCCACATGGAGTAGTCAGAATGATCTCTTCCTAGAATAATGATGTTTTTAAAAAATTAAATTGATTATTAATTAGTGGGCCTTTTATATTAACACTGACAAGATGGCACCAAAGTCCTAAACCTCTCGCAGATTTAAAGAATTATTTACATAGCTAAATGATGAAGAAATGATATGATATTACATCATCAACTCCCAAAATCTTACTCCAAAATGGACTTATCGTCCATAACATTCCCTGTATTTTAAATACGTAAATGAAATGATGAGTTATTACTTAATTTTATAGTTTACCAGTTAAAGAAGTAAGTGTAGTATTAGATGACGTGATGGTCTGGTACAACGGACTCCCCTAAGGAAGCCCAAAACTCAAGTGATTTCTGAATACATAATGACATATTTTCATAGTTAAAAGAATAAACATTAAACAAGTGGATTGTGTTTTATGCGTGAAGCCTAAATAATTGCTCAATACTGAAGAGGCATTGAGTTCTTAATCATAGATTTGAACCAAAATTGAATGAATACAGAGATAGTTTCTCATAATTCACCCCTAGAGAGATAACAAAATTATATCAACATTGATTTAAATAAAGAAATGAAGAAAGGAAGAAAGAAAGAATCCACCAGATACAATTTAACACCAACAAGGTGGATCCAGACACCACTCTTCCTGGAGTAGAAAAAGACAGATTTGAATAATGAAATAATCAGATAAGTTAGATCATTTGTCACACTTGAGTTACACAAGGTGGCACCAAACTTCAGGGATCACAGATTATATAATGAAAGAATTTAATAATTGCATCTTTAAATATGTAAGCCGTTGACCTTTTTTGTATCATCAATCCCAGGGCAGAATTGCCAGATATGAAACTGTATGCTGTCATCACGCATTTTTAAAATGCCATCAGTTAATCGTCAGAAAATCATACTGTCTTGCCTGATGAATTCTGTTGGCCTGACCTCATCACAAGCACCTGAATCTCTGTTGTGGAGCGTCAGGACAAGACATAGTGGGCCCAATCCTGGCGTAGCAGTAGTAGCCATAATGTTCATAACAGTTGAAAAGATTGCTACAGCAGGGGCATCAATAGCATAGCAGAGAGAGAGATGTTCTTCCGTGTTCTGAGTCGTCATCCTTTAACCAGGTGTCGGTGATGGTGCCGACCTCCTAGTGCCACTCCTTCTTCTCATGGTAGATCACAACCGATGTGAAGATATGGAGGCAGAGCAGGTAGTCAACACCCAGACCACCGTGCCGGACTTGGTGAAGCCTTGTACTTCTTGGAGGGCACCGTGCAAGCTTCTGGACTCAATCACCCAGCATCCCTCATACTCTGAGAGATGCATAGATCATTCAGAAAATGCTCTGCCCATGTCTACAACGTTCCTAACCTTGTCCCTGATGGATTTTTGCACCCTAAACGTAATCAGTGTTGGCACTGTCTGACGTTTACATAATTTAAAGCATTAAATAAGTCAGTAATAGCTGACTGTCACAATAAATAGGGGATGTAGCATTTTATTGGCAGGGAAGCATGGCCAGACTCCAGTCATGAAGGATGTCATCATCATCAATTGAGTCAATGAATCATACAATGTGAAGATATTGCAAATTATCTCCACAAGTGGGAGCTTTACAGGTCTCTTCATGGAATGGAGGATTGTTGTTTACATAACTATACAAATATTTACATTATCTTGGGGATTAACACAGATTGTCAATTTAAATTCATTAATTATGTAATTAGATGATCTGTGGCACCAGATTCCAGGTGTCATGGACGATATAATAATTGTTTTATATAATTAAATAATCAAATAATGAGTTCATGTAACATTATACACTTCCCTAAGGTGGCTCCAAAACAGCCTCATGAACGATGATCTCTTGATTACTTTAAATATTTTACCTACATAATTGATATTAAGATGGTCTATAAAATTGCCTCCCACATCCCATCACCACAATCCACTGATCATGGATTATCTAATGTCCTATTTTAATATTCAAATAACAAAATAATCAGAGGAAGAAATGGTCTGCCATACTCCACACAATTGACTCTCAGTTGACTCCCACATGATTGTGGAAAACTCCCAGGTTCATCCCTTGTTTAATCGTAGAGCAGAGTAGGAACATGTTTAAATGCTGAAATGTCATTGTGTATGCAGAGTTTTTAGAAGATATCACCTACTTAATGTTGGGCAGCTGCCTCAAAAGAAATGGACTGAAAACCAATAATCACAAAGTCTACTCTAACAAATGGATTATCACCTTCCTGAAGGAAGTCTCCAATGGCAAACTCACCATTTGATGAATAATTGTGAGTCTTATTATCTTTTGTTCCATATTTTGACTTCTTAGGAGTGAGAGTTTTCAAAACAGAAGACATTGATCTGTTTCTCCACAGACTACGTTCTCTGATGATTAGGTAATCTTGAATTTGGTAACCAGTAAAAGCTGTAGGCACACTTCCAGAGGTGTGGTTATGATTTTTTAGGCCAATCAAATGATGTCATTGAAAGTTTTAGGAGATACTTATCTTGGGAGACTGTAATGTGCCATTGTAACACTTTATAGAAGCTGCTCTCTGGTCCTTGGCCCATGATATCAGGATTCAGAATGCAAGCAGGGTTGCCAGGCAACATTTATGAACCAACGTTCTGTCACATTCTAGTGACCCTCCCACATGCTAAAAGGAGTATACCCACTGATGAACTAACCTTAGAGCCTCACTGAGTTTCTACCAAAAACAAAGCAGGGCTCTCTCTTTTGAGTTCTACATATTTACCAGACTCTCAAGCCACAACTTGCCTATAGTGACATAAGTATGAAAACGAAAGCATCATTGCGCCATTGAAGTACAATGATGAGGATTTTAAACCTGTTTTCTATGCTTCAATTTTCTAATTTCTACAACGGGAACAATACAATTAATCGCCTGTACCATAATCCTTTTTCCTTTATTGAAAAGAAAATAACCTACTCTGCATCATCTTACCATTAGAGGAGCTTGATCCCATGGTATCTCAGAGTTGTTTAGATTTGCATTAGGCTGATGATTAAGGATTTTGAGCAGTGTCTTATGTTTCTTTCAGTCATTTTGGATTCCTCAATTGACTGTTCTCTATTAAGTCCTGTACCCCGTTTTCTAATATGGTTATTTAGAATTATTTATTGTTGGTGGTGTGTCAAGTTATCAGCCCAACAGAGTTCATTAGATGAGATTCCCTGATCAGGAGTTTTTAAAATCGGTGGTCACTGTGTACTTCAAGGGTCAGTTCTGTTGCCACCTGTCAGAAACTGATGATGCCAAACATTAGTTTTTTTAAAAATCGTGTAATCATTCGATTGTTAAAATCTACTATTTCGTAATCAGTAATCCCTGTATAAGGCAGTGTTCCTCCATTCTCTGGGCCCTGTTTCTGGTATCGATCTCCTGCTGTGTCAATCCCACAGCAGCCAAATGACGGATGAAACCATAATTACTTATGCAATCAAATAAGTTAATAATTGGATAGTTCTCCATATTTAACTTTCAAAAGATGGAACCAAACTCCAGTGATTGTCAAGGAAGTACTACTTAGATAATTAAATATTGCCATGTGATTAACTCCCATGGAGGAATGGCCCGACTCCAGTCAAGAAGAACAACATCTTCATCGATTTAAATAATTAATATACAATGAAAAATAATTGAAAAATGAAATGGTGGTGCATACTTAAATCCCACGTGGAGTAATCAGACTGATCTCTTCCTGGAATAATGATGTTTTTAAAAAATTAAATTGATAATTAATTAGTGGCCCTTTTATAATAACACTGATGAGAAGGCACCAAAGTCCTAAACCTATTGCTGATGTAAAGATCTATTTAAATAGATAAATGATGAAGTAATTAGATGATATTACATCATCAACTCCCAAAATCTGATCCAAAAGGGACTTATGGTCCATAACATTACCTGTATTTTAAATACATAAATTAAATGATGAGTTATTACTTAATTTATAGTTTACCAGTTAAAGAAGTAAGTGTAGTATTAGATGATGTGATTGTCTGGTAAAATGGTCTCCCCAATGGAGGCTCAAAAATCCAGTGATTACTGAATACATAATGATGTATTCATGATGAAATGAATAAACCTTTATCAAGTGGATGGTGTTTTATGCATGAAGCCTAAATGATTGCTCAATCCTGAAGATACATTGAGTTCTTAATCATAGATTTAAAAAAAAATGAATGAATACTGAGATAATTTCTCATAGTTCACAAGGAGAGAGATAACAAAATGATATGAACTTTGATTTAAATAAAGAAAGGAAGACAGAAAGAAAGAAAGAATTCACAAGGTACATTTTAACACCAACAAGGTGGATCCAGACTCCACTCTTCCTGGAGTAGAAAAAGACAGACTAGAATAATGAAATAATCAGATAAGTTAGATCGTCTGTCACAGTTGAGTCACACAAGGTGGCGCCAAACTTCAGGGATCACAGATTATGAAATGAAAGAATTTAATAATTACATATTTAAATATGTAAGCTGTTGATCATTTTTGTATCATCAATTCCTGGGCAGACTTGCCAGTTATGAAACTGTATGCTGTCATCACGCATTTTTAAAATGCCATCAGTTAATCGTCAGATAATCATACTGTCTTGCCTGATGACTTCTGTTGGCCTGACCTCATCACAAGCACCTGAATCTCTGTTATGGTGTGGCAGGACGTGAGATAGTGGGCCCAATCCTGTCATAGCAGTAGTAGCCAAAATGTTGATAACAGCTGAAAAGATGGCTGCAGCAGGGGCATCAATAGCATAGCTGATAGTGTGATGTTCTTCCGTGTTCTTTGTCTTCATCCTTTTGCCAGGTGTGGGTGATGGTGCCGACCTCCTAGTGCTACTCCTTCTTCTCATGGTAGATCACAACCGATGTGAAGATGTGGAGGAAGAGCAGGTAGTCAACAGCCAGACCACCGTGCCGGCCTTGGTGAAGTCCTTGTACTTCTCGGAGGGCACCGTGCAACCTCCTGGACTCAATAACCCAGCATCCCTCGTACTCTGGGAGATGCATAGATCATTCAGAAAATGCTCTGCCTGTGTCTACAACTTTCCTAACCTTGTCCCTTACAGATTTTTGCACCCTATTGGTAATCGGTGATGGCACTGTCTGTCGGTTACATAATTTAAAGAATTAAATAAGTCAGTAATAGCTAACTGTCACAATAAATTGGGGATGTAGCATTATACTGGCAGGGACGCATGGCCAGACTCCAGTCATGAAGGATGTCATCATCATCAATTGAGTCAATGAATCATAAAATGTGAAGATATTGCAAATTATCTCCACAAGTGGGAGCCTTACATGTCTCTTCATGGAATGGAAGATTGTTGTTTACATAACTATACAAATATTTACATTATCTTGGGGATTAACACAGATTGTCAATTTAAATTCATTTATTATGTAATTAGATGATCTGTGGCAACAGATTCCAGGTGTCATGGATGATAAAATCATTGTTTTATGTAATTAAATAATCAAATAATGAGTTCATGTAACATCATCCACTTCCCTAAGGTGGCTCCAAATCAGGCTCATGAAGGATGCTGTCGTGATTAATTTAAATATTTTGACTACAAAATTGATATTTAGATGGTTCATAATAATCGCTTCCCACATGGTGGAATCCACTGATCATGGATTATCTAATGGCCTATTTTAATAATCAAATTACAACATAATCAAATGATGAAATGGTCTGCCTTACTCGACACAATTTACTCTCAATGACTCCCACATGATTGTCGGAAACTCCCTGTTTCATCCCTTTTTTAGTCTCAGAACAGAGTAGTAAAATGTTTAAATGCTGAAATGTCATTTTGTATGCAGGGTTTTAGAAGATACCACACATTTTTTTTGTTGGACGGCTGCCTCAAAAGAGATGGACACAGTACTCTTTCTTTTGAGTAGCTCCTCAGTGACCCAAAAGCTTTTGGTTATGTAATATTTCAGTTTCTTAATACGTTGGAGACTATGATGATACTTATGAGTTCCTTCTATTAGACTGATCCAAAATCATCCTTTTCTATTCAATAACACCAAGAGTGCCTTTGATAACCATGCAATATCATGTGCTATCTCTCTCCTGGGGTCTCTGAGGCTGTTCTTAAACCCTCTGCTAGTTTTTTACTTGCTTGTGCTTAATGTCTCATTCCCCTAGGCTGACGGCAAACTGTGGGGACAAGGGGTATGTCTTAGTTCCTCTGGATTCTCAATGCTCCAAAGAGATGTACAGAAGGTCAGAAGGTGCTTGGTCAACACCAACTGCTGTGGTGCTAACAACCCATAGGCTATGACCCTCTGAGAGTCAAATGACTGTTTTATAGCGGTCATATGTCAGATACCCCGCACAGCAGATATTTACATAAAGTTTCACAACAGTAGCAAATTGAGAGTTATGAAGTAGCAGCCAAGATAATTTTTTGGCTGGGTCAAAGGTGAAGACCTGTATTGAGTGGTCGTAGCATCGGAAGGTTGAGAGCCACTGCTGTGAAAGATGATACAAGCACACAGGATATTTATGGGGCTTAAATAAGCAAATAGAGACTGAGCTTCAGTAGACAGACAGCCCAGCACTTTTCTTCCCCTTAGCTGAAAAGAGGTCTGGATGAAAATGGTGTGATCTGTCAGTTCACCAGTTCCCAAGGCTTCTGGCAAGTACTTCTTATCTGAAGAATCCTTACAGCAGCTGAGCATGTTCTCACAGAGAGAATGCGAGAATGACAGCATTCATTTTACCATGTGAACAAGGTGATCCCAATTTGCCACATTAGGAGAAAAATGAAGCTGGAGGAAGCTACCAAGGAAACAGTGTTAGGAGAGTGGAACCTAAAAATGGGGTTTTTCTCTCTTGGGGAACCAGGGACACATTGTGAGGGTAACATACACACACTTTCCATACAGCATTTCAACGACTACCTGAAATACTCTTGCCTTTCCTGTTCCGGGTCACTGAAGGAAGTCTATAGCATACAGGAGTTGATGGGCTATTAGCTGCTTCTGAGGGTCAGTCCCTCTTCACAGAAACTACTGCAGGGCTTAGTGGAGAGGAATGGGGACGAGAGGCACATGGGCCTTATAGTCACGAGGAAGGACACATGTAACTGTATAAAAGAGCAGTCCACAGAGGAGAAAGTGTGAATGTTTCTGGAAAACAGCTGGCTTTACTGCTCATGTCTCAACTACATAAAGAGGGGAACAAGGAAGACAACTTTGACTAAAGATATTCTAAAGGCAGAGCAGGGTGGAGGCTTCCTCCATGAACTGTTCTTTGTTCAGGTGCTACGGCACATTCAGCACAGACTTTAATTAACACAGAGCATACTGCTGCCTACACTGCCTACATAATTACACCTGGAGTCTAATTAGGTCAGTCTCCACTACCCCTGGTCTAAATCAGCCATGCTACACATCTCTCAAAGTGTGGCTAGCACCTGTATTAGGGCAGTGACATGTGTGACTTCTAACACAGGAGAACCACCACCAACCTCAATAGGGTTCCTCCACGTGATTTGCATGCAGAAAGGGAAACCATGGGAGGGAGTGGCTCTTCCTGGGCTCCTCTGGATTGTTTCCTGGTGTTCCAGAGTCCAAAGCCACATGTCAGGTGGAGGAGGTCTTCACTGGCAACCCTTTCAAGCAATTACTCATTTATTTGGGTTTCTGATTTTAATAAGGCTATATGATGTTAACATTAGTAACCGAGTTGATCAGATTTGGGGGCAACTAAACTTGTTTTCTTGAGCTAAGAGATGACTCAGCAAGGAGGGACCCTTGCTGCCAAGTCTGCCATGGTGAGTTTGATTCCCCAGACTCATAGGATGGAAGGAGAGACCACATTCCTGCAAGTTGTCCTCTGACTGCCACATGATACATATGTCTCCAACTGAATAAATAAATAAAAGAAACATAAGATTAAAAAATGCTTTGCTTAACTCTTCTAGAATTTTTCAAGCTTTCTAAAATGAGAAAGTATCCTACACTAGTAACAAGACAAGAGCAAGAATGAAAGTTGGTAATAAACTCCTCAGGAAATGGTGTGATAGCTATGTGATATAATATGTCATCAATGTCATCCTCATTGTCATCATCATCATTGTCATAGGTGCTGGGGACTGAACCCAGGGCCTTGTACATCCCAGGCAAGGGTTTTAATCACTGAACTACATCCGCAATCCATAATATCTTATTTTAGGATTTTATATCAGAAACATAATATATAAAATATATGTGATTTATATGAATACATGTGTATTAGCTAGAGTATAGCTAAAGCTTTCATTTATCCAGGCAAACAGAACAAATGTAACAAATGATGCTATAAAGAACAAGAATGCTAGACTCAGTAACATGGGTTTCAGTAACACATGAAAGGAGTTGTAACCAGTAACATTTAACCATAACTTTCAACTCTCTTCTGTCTCTGTACACTGTTTGCCAGTGTCACAACAGATCCCCCTGAGGTCTATCTGTCACTTAGCTGGGTACAACTTTATTATCAGGTGAAAGAGACAAAAGGACACATGCTTCCCAATATGTGGATCACATGGTTTCACAAGAACTGATATTTCTACTTGACCAACTCTGGAGGGAGAGGGAGAGTGGAACAGAGGAGTAGACCTTATTCGCTGCAAGGCCCAGGCCCACTGCTACAGTCAATTCTGCTACCCAACTTCGGGGCCCAGCCAAAGCTATCAGAAGCAGGCAGACTATTGCCAAGTCTGCACTCTGCCCACAGCAACTGTCAACTAATGATAGATTAGAAGAATCAGATTGCTCTATCAAAACATTAATCTCAAATCTTGATTAGTAAGCCTATTGAATTATGATTAGTTCACAAGGGTGCAGCTGACAGATAAGATACTTTATCTGACAATGTGTTTTAGTTGCTCTGCCCAAAGCCAAAAATACCCCCAAACAAACAAAAAGGAACAAACACAAGAAAAAAAAATTACAAAATATGAACTAGCAAAATAACAGTACCCAACACAGCACACTGAGGAGGAGGAGGAGGCTACATAAATTTCTTAGTTTATTAAAGAGTTTGCATGTGAGAAGCCAGCTTTCCTATAAAAAGTGAGGAAGAGACTTAGAGAAATATATGGTAAACAATATGCTGTAACTAGGAGGCCACTAGGGCTCTCCCACCTTTTCAGTCACAAATGGGAACTTGAGATTGTTGCAGGGGGTGCTCTGCCTGGCATTGGTGACATCTTAGCTACAAAGGCAGGCCTTTCTTATTGGTGCTGCCCAGTACCCTGGCCTGTGGGATGATGGCATCTGTGCAAAGTCTACAGGGAGAAAAAGCATGGGGGAGGGAGTGAGGTTGTTCAGTCAGGCATTAAAACTAGTTTCCGATGTTTTTTTTAAGAGCTATAGACTAAACAGGCTAAGCATATCCCCAGCCTCCACTGAAAAAGTCCACAGGGGTTAAGAACACCACTGGGCTGTTCTTCCAGAGAACCTGAGTCTAGTTCCTAACACCCGCTTGGTGGCTCACAAACGTCTATATCTCATTTCCAAGGGATGTGACACTTTCTTCTGGACTCCAAGAGCACCATGCATGCATGCACCATGGTGCAGATATATGTGTAGGCAAACATTTACATACATAAACTAAAAACACATAAATCTTTTTAAAACATACTTTGTCTATATGAAATAAACATTCCATGTGATACAAGCTTATATTCTGAGTTCATACACACTCTGAAAAATTAAAATAGTATTACTTATTCCTTTATCACCCCCCTTGCCTATATACACTTAGGTCTCTTTCAGTCCCCTGAATTCAGCTGCTACAGGGGCTAAAGTGGCATAGTCTAAGGATGCCAGGCACTCACACTCCTATGGCACTTTGGATGGTATGGCCATCTTACCCTGACCTTATGATTTTACACAAAGCCTAATGTCCTATAATCGTGTTTCTCTTTAGCTGATATTAACCTTGCAGTGACTTCTCTCCTCCATCTCTTGGACACTCATAACTATACTGTGCTAATCAATTGCGCTCTGCAGATGGGGTCAAGGAAACTTACTTCCTCCTTTGATAGCCTCCAATGTTTCTACTCTTGGGGATAAAAGTGCTTTAAATTGAGTTATATTCTAGGAAAACCAATGTATGATTACTGCAAAGATCTGTATTGATTGTCCTGTTGCATTGCAAAAAGGCTGAAGAAAAATGGCAGGGCACATTTCTTTTCGATTCCTACTCCACAGAGTTTGTTGCAAATGTTTGGGCAGGAAAAAAATGGTGGAACTTCATTTAGTGACCTGAAGTTCTCATCATTCAGTCCTCTTTTTTCTTTCTCTCCTCTGCAAAGCACTCATTACTCGCCTCAGGCCTTTAGTCTCCAACACTGGTCTGCAGCAGAAGCTCCAGGAGAGTTCACAGAGCAGAAGAAAGGAGGCTTCAGACAGGGAGGCTCTGCCAGCAGCTGCAGGGTGCCTTCCCTAATAGCTACCATGCTCATCTTCCTCCCTCCTAGAATCCAGCCTTTTTGGGACAGCAGCTCTGTACCCAGCTGCAGACTCTTCCTGGAGTTAGCAGCTGGAGCCAGGGTAAGTGGTAGCAAATGGAGTGATTTGGTGGGCGGGGACTTCTGGGGGAAGTGCCTTGAAGTATATAGATGGTGACTGACTAGTGTCATAAGCATTTCCCATTTTCTTCCTTTTCTTCCTCCCTACAAGGCAGATGAGACTCTGGCCAGGGAAACAGCAATTCTATGGTCAGAAGGTGCTGAAGCTAAAAAAAAAAAAAAAAAAAAAAAAACATGTCCACACCAGTGCAGAGCCCAGCCCGAGAGAGCAGAAAGACTGCCTCACTTTTTGTGTATTCCTTTCTTACAAAAAGAAAAAAAAAGTCCCTGTTGTATGGTCCTCATCTCTATACCAACTAATGAGATTCCTGGGCCACCCAAATTCGCCAAGTTGTCTATGAGCAGCACTCAGTTGTTTCTGCAAGCACTAGCATGGGAGTCACCTCAGTGCCAATAGGACTCTAAGTTTCTTTGGAGGAATTCTTCCCCCAGGAGAGTCTGAGTGGAGCTGCCCTCACAGCTCAGAACAGACACAAGTTCTAGGATTAGGCCCACCAGCCTTCAATTCAGGCTTCAAGGCCATTTGGGTGGTTCTGGAGTTGTAGCTATTGTATGTTGCTAATGCCAAAGTGGGTCATCGCAAAGCCTGTCCCTTATAGGTGCAACAGCCTTCACTGTCCAGGTCCTTAGATGATGACTCACTGAAAATGTACAAATGTACTGGCTCCTTAGCTTCAGTGTTCTACACAAGGTTTCCTCCAAAAGCTGTAACTTAATCGAGGGGGTATATGAAATGAAGAGAAAATGAATTTCAGTAATAATAAGCACTCATCTTCAGTGATTCCTATGTGGCAGGCATTTTTGCCCCAACTTTGAATATATAAACTGATGTAATACAATAGCTTAGGAGGTTAAATGCCATCACCAATCCCTCATTTGGATGGGGAAACTGAGGCAGAGAAGCTAGGTAGTTTGCACAATACAATCTAGTTTGTAAATGGAGGAATCAGGACCAACTCTAAAATGACTAGGGACAAACATTTATACTTCCACATTGCTTGTGGCCATGCAACTGGCTACAGGTATCTAGGAATATATTTTAGTGATATGGCAATTCCACAGAAAGACTCTAAATGGGTAAAGCTCAGATTTTGACTGCAGCATTCTTCATATTATCAAAATGAAACAGAACTACCTAACTTTTCAATAATGAGGAATAAGATAAAATGGGTATATTTACTTAGTAAATTATTCAGTAACTACAATGCATAATTAATGCACCATCAAATACAATGTGAAACATGTTGTCATTATATATAAAAGCTGAACACAAAATCATATGCATTCAATGGTCATCTCTAGGTTAAGTCATATATATTCACATAGCAGAGGCTGGAAAGTAACTTTCAAAACAAAAATAGCTATGTGGGATGTGGGATGTGAATGAGTCCTGTGCCTCCCATTTGTCCATTATTTTCAAAATTTCAAAGGGTGGAGAATATGCTCTTAAGAAGAGAAATGGACACTGCTGAGGATGCTCTGGACGATGGCTGGGAGAAGCTGCTGCTTGCCCTTCAGTACAGATGAGCTGAGGGCTGGAAGAAGGGGTGGCTTGGAACTCCTGGTTTTTTATCCAGACAAGGTAAAATGAAGTTCGGCCAGTCAGGAGAGTAAATAAGATTAGTTATGGGCTCCAGGTCATCCACTCACGAAGGTCAGAGAGTGTGAGATTATTATCCCTGGTAGAAGAACAGCAAAATAGCATTATGGAATAAATTAATGAAAAAGGTAGAAGATTATATGAACGAAAGCCCTAATCACTTTAGCGATTTCACTCAACTGCTCTGCTGGCTATCAGTCAAACTCACAAAACAAATACGCTTGTTCTTCTAAGTAATTCCAGGAGCTCTCCCCTTCGTGCTTCAAAGACATCCAATCTAAGGAAAGTCATGAATAAAGTTACCCCGGCTTGCTGTTCCGCCTCATGCAAACCCCCTGAAGCACTGGGGTACACACTGTTCCAATGTATATACTCAGGATGCAGATGGCTCATTGAAGATGCATAATTGCCAGCCTGTTTGGCCTTTGATTCCAAATAAACCATCATTCCATACCCATTCAGAAACACGGAATTCACCAATGTGCAAACTGCATATTTTATTAAATAAACACAAACTCGGAGATAATGACATGCATTTGTTTTCATCACAAGTCCTAATGCAGCATTTCTCTAAGGCTTCCGGTATTAGCATTGCTTGCCGCATTTCAAATGCCTTTGAACTTTCTGAAAAGCTACATCTGTTAGCTCCTGTGTATACAGCAGAAAGTTACCAGGTGAATTAAGTTTTAATATAAACTGCTTTGTTAACTATTAAGATTGAAGTTGGAAACGCTGTACTGCGAGTTGCAAACTGCAATTACAATTCCTTGCAATTATCTTTGGTTGTTAATAGCACAAGATAGCATGTCACTTTCTACCAAGCGCATGATTTATCATTTGTGGTTTTTTTTCTTCCCCTGAACTCTTGTGGTATTCCAAATGTATAATCTTGTTGTATTTATTTCCCAGTGGCCCAACAAAATGCACAGCAAGTGCTGACTAGAACAAACTAAAAAGCACCACTATTGACAAGTCGTCACTTGAGCAGTAATGAACACTCTGCCTCCACTTTCACCTCAACAAGCAGCAGCTTTAATTTATGATAAAGCAAAGGAGAGGCACCCTCCAGGTTTATTATACCCTCAGTGCTGTTTCAAATAAAGTAATTAGAAGGTCAAGAGACGGGTCTGGAAAGCCAAATAGAAATGCAACCCTTCTGTACTGATATTAAAAAAAAAAAAAAAAAAAAAACAGACTAGTATGTTTAAAGAGTATTTTATCCATCTTCTCAAAGTCAGGGCAAGGCTGTCGTTGACTTTTTTTTTTTTTTTTTTAATACTACTGTACCCAATCAGAACCAGTGGCTGTCCTTCTCGCTTTCTCTTAATTTGCTCCATATGGACTATAAGTTGCTCTAAAGGGTCGCCGGACTCAGGGGAAGGCCAACTAACCCCCCTCCAACACACTCTGGGTCAGGTGATCAGGAAGCCAATGGGTTCTTATGGTGTCTTCTCTCTTTCTCTCTCTTTTTTAAATAATGATAACACAGAAGATGAAGCAACCGGAAGGATCTGGTGAGCTCCTATGGATAGCACAAGGAAATAACTAGAGTCCGCTTAAAGCATCCAAGGGGAGGCTGACTTTTCAGGATTATTTTGATTCTGGGGATGGGAACCCAGCTGCAATAAACTACCATGTTGTTTCTGAGGACTGTCTATAAATGCATTCCCCATTTGAAAGGCTCCTCCTTTTTCATACACCATGTTCTGTGTTTATTTACACCCTCTTTTTTCTCTAACATATCAATTTTAACACCTTATAGTTTTTATTAAAGGCCCAAAGACCTATTGGACCTTGACAATGTTCTAGGCCACTCTCTGAGGAGTCGGGCAATTTTAAGGAGTGCATGGACTCTTAAACCAGCAGCCCCTTACATTTGGATCCACAGATCCTTCAGTGGGCAATGCATCAACTCTTTTTCTTCCCATTACCTACTTTCTGAAATGAAAAAAAAAGGTAAGATGGGAAAGACAGACAGACAGTGGGAAGGTTAGGTCTCAAGGAGTATCTGCACAAGGGCCTGTGATATGCATGTACCAGGAAGCATGTGCCTGGAATTAGATAGTAGCTTTCAAAAACGGATCTTGCACAATAAAAAAGGCATCCTTGCTTTGGCAAGCTGGCAGGTTATGGCTAGCTACTTGAACAATATTATAATCACCTCCTTGTGGGGGTCTGTGGTGCATTGATTCCAAAAGCCTTTCTGAAATAATGCTTCATAGTGTAATTTTTGCTTCAAGTAACATTTACCACTGTCTATTCTGGTAGTCTAATTGCACCTGATTATCTAAGTGGTGGAAATATATGTAATCTCATAATTAGAACATGCAATCATGTTGTAAAAGTTTTTGTGGAACTGTAAAACAGAAGGTTTGTCTGTACAGTAGGTAGCCTCCCTGCCTCCCACCCCCCCAATCTCTACCTACAAAAAGCAATGACTTTCTGCAGTGTGAGAGGAAATGGGAACATTTGGGGCTGAGTTTTACAAGGTAAAGGAGTGGATCACTCTGGTCTAAGACTCCTTAGGAATTCTAGTGCCAAATCATATTGTAAGTCAGGAAGACACAGTTTCTCTACAAGTCATGAATGCAGAATGCAAACTAAGACATACAACATCTCTGATAGTTTTATCCAGGCAAGGAATAGGCCCTTCCTCCTCCTCCCTTTGTTGTTGTCTATGCAATTTACTCTAAAATGTAATACTAACTTGTACACATTGGTGGCAAATGTGTATGAAGATATATCCGAGAGTTTCCTAATATCTTTGAGGTGGCAATTTCAGCCATTTCTTCAATTAGATGAAGCAAGGACTTACTGTTCTGAGTTCTTCAACCGCTCCTTTTCCTGCTTTCCTGGCCTTTCACTGGAGGTGATAATGAGTGATACCAGGACCAAATCATGGGCTGTGCAAATGGAGTAAGATGCCTGGAGCCTGTGTGATCCAAACTGCAGAGCAAGACCTGTTCATGAGGCTGCAAAGTACTATCCAGTGGAAGCTGGACAGCTTTATGGTACCAGCAGTTAGAATCCTCCAAAGGGAAAGGTGGAGATCCAATCTGTTTCTCATATGAGATATGTGTGCTGAAACACCAAGGGAGGTTTTGGGAAGACATTAAAGCAATGTCTTTAAATTAAAGCATGTGCACGGCCACAAGAACCTTCTATGCAGGGCAAGGCCCAATTCTGCTGAGAGCCAGCTGCTTTTGCAAAGATTCCTTGAATTCATAATGTTTACTTAGGGATTTTAAAGTTGGCCTGATTATGGAAAAAATGGAAGGAAATACTCATGGTACCTGTGACAGGTACCCCCCCACTCTCTCTGAATACTCAAGAGTATGTTGACTTCATTGTTGAATCCAGATGAACTTCTTGGTTAATAATAATCCAGATAAACTTCAGTGTTAATGGCACTACCATTTCCTGTGACAGTGTTTAGTGTAAGAGCTGACATAAGACTCAGACTTCATGGTGAGAGCAGAGGAAGTGCCAACTGGAACTTTGAGGAATAACTTCTTCACTTCTGAGGAGACACACTAGGAGGGGGTAGTCTCCTAATCTTGTGGTGTCTGCATTTGATATGATGCCTGAAGCTAGTGCAGCCTTTGGAAACACAAAGGAAGTCACCACCAGGGTGAAGTCCATAATGGCCAAACTTGAAGAGCACAGGTCTGCTGTGACATCACTGGGCCAACTGCTGTTCCACTACTGAATTTACTGTAATGCAAGATAATGACGGCCCATGTTTATGCCTAGTTGAGTCAGGGCACATTTTGATACCATGCCTATTTGTCCTCAGTGGAGGAGTAGTGGTCAGCAACTATGAGCAGGTCAACACAGCTGAATTTAAATCTCATTCACTAACATAAAGTTAGAGTCTGAATTCCAATTTAATTGGAATGGTGAATGAAGGCTTTAAGTGGGTATAATCCTTTTGATAAGCAGTTTTTCAATAGGTATTAAGGTAAAAAAGATATGAGTTTTGACCAGCTATTTCAGGTTAGACATTCAATCGCAGGGAAACATCCAAGCCATTGTAAATACATAGGTATAGATAGTTCTATAGACAGATATTCATGACACAGGGTGATGGGTTTTTATACTTTTTTTTCATTCATATTCAACCCATGCCATACTTTTTCTTTCCATCCCCCAGTCCCCTTTCATCTCCCACTTTCGTTTGTACTTTCATCACACACACACACACACACACACACACACACACACACACACACACACTGAAATCTAGGATCTACATATGAGAGAAAACATGGTAATGCCATTCTGAGTCTGGTATTCCATTTATGCAGTTGCCTCCGTTTCCATCCATTTTACTGCAAACTTGTCCTTCTTTATGGCTGAGTAGGACTCCACTGTGTATACCTATCACAGTGGAGTGTTTGTTAATCCATTACTCTGTTGGTGGGCACCTAGGATGATTCTGTAACATGTGAACAGTGCTGCAGTTCTAACTATGGCTCTGTAGGTATCCCTCTATAGGGTATGCTGATTTAGATCCTTTGTGTATAGTCCTGGATGGGTAAAGCTTGATCGTAGTTAGCATTCTTCCTTTGTCTTCCTTCATTCCTTCCTTCCTCCCTCCCTCCCTCCCTTCCTTTCTTCCTTCCTTCCTTCTCACTCCCATCCTCTTCTTCCTCCTCTCCTCCTTCTCCTTCCCTTTTGAGATAAGGTTTCTCTATGTAGCCCTAATTGTCCAGGAACTTAGAAATCTGCCTGCCTCTGCTTCCTGAGTGCTGGCACTAACAGTGTGCACCACCACTGCCTAGCCCCAGTTAGTTTTATTAAGTAACCCCTACATTGACGTCCATACCCATTTAACTGCCACTACTGGAAGTGTATGAGGCCAACACCAACATCTTTGTCAGCATTTGTTACTTTCTTTCCCTTTGTGCTGTATTTTTTGAGGTAGGTCTTACATATCTGAGGCTGGCCAGAACGCCCTATGTAGTCAAAGATGACCCTGAACTTCCAATACTCTGCCTTCATCTCTTGAGTGTTGGGGTTATAGGTGTGTACCACTGTGCTTGTTTTATGTGGTGCTGGGAACTGCACTCACAGTTTTGTGTGGGCTAAGCAAACATTCTACCTACTGAACTACATCCCTAGACACTGCCACTTCCTAATGACAGACAGAATCTCAATATTGTTATAATTTACATTTCCCTGATGGCTAAGGATATTAAACTTATTCTCATGTATACTGGCCACATGTATTTCATCTCTGAGAAGTATTTGCTCATTTTCTGACTGGATGGTTTGGTTTACTGACAATTAATATTTTTTTTTAGATCTTTATATATTCTCTGTGTAACTTCTCTGTCAGATGTACAGTTAGCAGAGTACTTTGCAGGCTGTCTCCTTACTTGGCTAGTTGTTCCCTCTGCTGTGTGGCAACTTTTTAATTTTATTAAAATTAATATTATTAAGCCCAATAATATATACCTGATAGAACACTATGCATTGATTAAAACTGTTACAGAAGTGAAAAATGCAATTCTGTAGTAACAACAGAAATAGACAGGATGTATATTTAAGAGTGTGAAGAGATAGCTTATAAAGTTTTCAGAGTGGTGCTGATGTTAGGAGACTAGAGGACATACTACTGTTTTATTTTCCTTCCAATTTCATAAATAAAAAAACCCCTTACATATGAAACATGCATTGTTGCATTAATCACCAACTTGGAACAACTTGTGGTCAAGGATGATTGGAAATGTGGGGACAGCAGGACTGGGCTAGCCTGGGGAAAAGACTTGAGGTAGATGTAGAAAACTCATTAGCATTAGGATTTCTTCACAATGAGTTGGATTCTTCTTTTAAAGCCTGGCGTTTTGATGATGATGATGATGATTTTGGTATGTATTTGCACCTTTCTCCAGCCCACCCCTGCCCTGTGTGCCCAGTGATTTTATTGCATGGTTTGGGGAAGGTGCAAATCAAAAGCAGTTAGTACACACAGCATGGCAAAGTAACATCCCATCCCTGAAAGAAATCCATGGGGAAGCTCCCTATTCCTAATCAAGAAAGAAAATGTCAAATGCCTTGATTCAAATGTTATGCTTTGGAATAAATAAATTTGCCTGGGAGCAGTGGAGGTTGTGGGGTGAGGGTTGGGAGGAATTAATGTGGTCTTTAAAATGAAGTCTGGGACAAAGGTAGTGTGTAATCTAAGCCAATGACGTCACTGTTGAGCCCTAAAGAAGCGCCTGTATGCCATATAATTAAGAGGGATAGTTGGCATCAGGGGGACCCAAAATGTTATTATTACCACCATAATTATCATAATTATCATAAATGACAAAACATGGGCAAGTGTGATTACAAGTCTAATTCTATCTTGAGACTTTAATGGCATAAAGTACTCAAGCTTTGCATTCATGATTGCATGGGCACACCACTGACAAGAGTACCCCTGGTGAACGGCATTCATTATCTTCCCCATAATGCAAGGCTGTGGTCCAACATAGAACAAATACTCAAGATGGAGTTCCTGGAAAAGCCAGCCCATTACCATCTACAGATCTCCAGTTTAGGAAGGATACATGTGCCTGCCTGTAGCCTCCTTTCCATTCTGGGATATGAGAGTTGTATTTCATTCTGCCATGCACAGAGGCTGAGAGTCTGTCAACGATGGCCAAGTAAAGCTGTGCCAAAGCCTGAAGATGCAGTCATGATCCTAGTTGCTGTCAACCTAGCACTCTGAGTGCCATCAGCTGGGAGGAGAGATAAAGGTCTACACATCTTAAATGTTCTACTTGTTTGGAACATTCTTCAGAATGTCCTTGTTTAGGAAGAGAGAGACAGGGAGGAGGGTAAAGTCTGGTGCTGTGGCTCCGAGTATGACTGTTTGGAGACACTGAAAAATTGTGCTAGTAAAGAGCGTGAAGGCACACAGCTTGCCACAGGGGCAGAACTAGAGAGTGTCTCTGGACAGTCACTGCGGAGCACAATGCACCAAAGTCAGTCAACCAGAGGGTAAGGCAAGTCTGTGTGAGGGTAGAGGCCATGAAGCAAGAGACATCCTTTAAAATGGGAAGCCACCCTTCTTGCCAAGCAATTGTGGCTGGGTAGAAGGCAATCTCACCTGCTACTTGTGCTTACTAAGCCAGAAGTCTATTTTCATGTAGAACATTCAATTTTTACAACGCCCTAGGCTGCGTGAGTAACTCTACTAAGATCACTACATCCAAGCCTGTTTCCACATACAGGAAGTGGGAACTATAACTGCCTCCTACCTCCAGGGTTGTTTTGAGAATTACACAAAGGCATAAATGCAGATGCAATAGCAATAACCTAGGAACTGCTCAAGAGATGGAGCTGCCAGCCAAAGCCAGGCTTCTGTTCCATGCAGAAACCTGTTCAAATGAAATTTCCACATGCACAAGGCTAAAGGGGGAGGGTCCCCAGTTTGCTTTAGAGTATAGTTCTTTGCCTCTAGGACCGAACACTTCATGGAAGGCCTGGGGGATTTTTGTAAGCCAGAGCACATATGTGACCAGCAAAGACAAATGTCTTTTCCATGAAATACTGGAGTGCTAGAGAGAACGCTGGTCACACCAGAAGCACCAACAGGCACAAGGTGACCAAAGTGGACAGATTCTAAGTCGCCACAGGTTCTCCCTCATGTACATATAACCTTCAAATACCCTTTTGGCACATAAAAAATCTTTCCTGATGCTGCAATTTAGGAAAATAAATTATGGGCATGACCTGGCACTGAGATCACCAGGCTGTCAAGGATAGGCCTCTGATGGCTCATATCCAGGTGCACTTGTTGGCCCTCCAAAGCCCCATACCATCCTTTTCGTAAGAAATAGCGCCGCTTTGCAAGTGACAGTCATCAGGAACTTTCCCAGAGAAATTTCTCCTCCCATTAAGAGTTTCCACAGCATTTTACTTTATGTGTCCAGTCATGGAAATTACAACTGGACATCAATTAATTTTGTTTTCTCTTGGATTCATTGTGCATCATTTAAATATTCAAAGAATTTATGCTCATGATGACACCCTCAATTACTCCAATGTCACTCCCTTAGTGGATGTTCAGGAAGCAGCGGCGGGTGAGATGGAAGTGTGTGGGGGGGTCTCTTTGGAAACAGTCTGGTAAGCAGCCATCTCCTGTTCCCTTCCCCTCTTTGCCCAGGACCTGCAGTTTCAAAATGCCCAAATCCAAGAAGACATATCACTTACTGTCGGAGATGCACATACCAGAGGAAGTGCTGGGGATAAAGGAAATCTGTGAATCAGACAAAGATGTCGGTATGCAAGATTGAAGATATACCAGCTGCCTCCTGCTTCAGCTGCCTTCCAGGGGCCAGGAAGAAATTAGTCTCACAGTCCAGTTGAAAGAACACCTGGCCACTCACCCAGGGGCAAAAATTCACTGTCGAACAAGGTTATCTTTGTTTCCAATCAAAAATCACCTAGGAATTCAGCTATTTAAAATTCTGTGATTTGCATTGTCTTGAGTCACTTGCCTTCATAAAAATCAGGAGGCAGAGAATAGTGAAGAGGGATTGGCTGTAAAAATGCTGTTGTCAACAGACTGACCTCAAAAGCCAGGTATGTCTTCTTACTACTGCAACTGAGTTGGAGCTTACTGTGTTGCTTCCCAGTGTGCTTCACTGATGATTTACAAACATATAGGGTGAAGGGCAAGGACCTGTATTAATGCCAAAGGATCAGCACTCTGCCCCAACTAAAAAGACAGTAGAGGCTAAATGGGATGGTTATAGGAATTCAAGGATCTCTAACTTGGGGAAGGGGGCAGTGTTTACCAGGACAGTAAAAATCAGGCTTATGTCCCCACTGGCATGTGGGAAACATCCTTTTATAGCTAAACCTTCAACTATGACCCTAGCTCAGTTTTTTTCCTAAGTCAGTGGGCTGTGTTAAGACAAAAGCAACATGAAAGCTGAGGAGATGATGAGGCCAGGGCAGAGCATAATGCCAGAAGCAGATTTTGAAGGCAGCTGAGAAAGGATTGTGATGAGGAGCCAACAGCTTGTGCTGGCAGATCCTGTTGTCACAAGTTCAGGGAGAGACCTGGGTAGACTCAGGCTGGGAACTAGACTCTTAGGATGCATCATCTTAGAAATAGTGCATCTACCTTTTGCAAGACTCAATCTGTTCATCTTGTTGTTCATATGTTGCCTTTCCTACTACACTCAAATCCGTTTAACCTATCTCTTAGCTTACTTATTAAATATATTGCAAATATATAATACCTAGTTATAATGTATACATACTTATTTAATTGAGATATATTTATACAACCTAAGAGTACAATTTGATGAACTGAAAACAAAAAAAAAAAACTTTTTTTTTTCAAAATGATTTTAAGTACAGAAAAGTCAGAACTTTCCCCAAACATTTATACTGCTTCCAGTCAAATTCATCTCCCATTGACATGTCCTGCAGCATGTTTTTGCTGGGGTCCATCTCCACTTGGTTAAACAACCATAATCGCAACAGTAATAGAAGAAGCCAGGCACAGACTCCTGCCCATAGTATAAGGGCCCAGGGCTCAGTGCTATGCAGGGTCTAGGATGGTAGCCTTTTTCTCACAGGGCCTCCAAACTGGTTGGCAAGCTCCAGTGGTTTTGTCGTTATCACACTATAGATGATAGATATTTGAAAAATAAAATCCAAGCCTTTGGAAATAACTGCATAGTGGGACGAGAAAGAAATGACAACTCCTAGCAGGAACAAAAAGCTGGCAATGTAGCACTTCCTTCAAACAGGTCATGTGGTACTGGTAACTTTGCGCAGCAGAGCATATTAAGTGATGGTGAAAGATGAGGGTTTTCTTTGGTCAAAATTTTTTGGGAAACCGTTTTTAGATAGTGCTCATGAACTGTAGTTTTCTACACTCCAGTGTTTCCTTATGGCCTCTGACAAACTTTGCTGGATGGTTGTGTGAATTTCCAAATGACACTGGACTAGTTCATAGGACCACTGAACATCTTTTCAAATGATAAAGGAAAGTCATACTATCAAAGAAACAAACCACAAAAGTCCAAGAAATAGCAGGAAAACAACTGGAAAACATCAGAGCTCAAGTCTATGAGCCCTGGACAGTGATAAATAGTCAAGATATCAGTGAGAGAAAAAGCAGATTCCTTAGAGTGAAGGACAGCTGAACAGGACATGTCTGCACTCCTTCTTAACAGCATCACACTGTGCAAGTCTCAGGAAACGAATGGAGCTCTCAAACACTCCCTGCAGCAAGTCTAGACTTAGATTACAGAATGAGCTGAGGGCTTATATTTGTTAGAGTTCTATTCAGGGCCAGACTTCAAGTACCTTGCAACTTGAGTAGAGAAGCAATAGCTAACTCACATCAGAACTCTTCCCAACCATGGTCTTTGCTAAGGCCATATCCAAGACAATGGGAGTTATGTGCAAGGCTCCAGTCGCCTAAGACCACAGTGGTCTCAAGGAATGAGACTGATCCTCTTTCCTCTGTATGTTACCAAGCAGATTCCTCAGTACCTTTCTCATTTATTTGGTTGGGAGCATCTCTGTAAGTCAATATATTTGGCAAGCCTCCTGGTCACTAGGAAGTGAGCTGAAGTCTGGATTCCTGACAGCAAACCCAATATTGACCAAAGCTTCCTTGGCCAGGGAGCCCCACAGCTGAGGACAGCAAGCTGCCTGAACATTACTCACAGTGGCAACCACGATGGCTTGCATTACACAAGCTCAAGGCTTGTGACTGGAATACACACGGATTGGGTTTCATCAGTCCCCACTGTGGTTCAGGGTGGGTTCATAGAACAGCTGGCGAGGAGCCCACCCTTTCACTTCAATTAGTTCTCCCTCTCGATGGTCTGGATTTACTGACAAAGCACTCACTTTATCTGCTAGTGGCATTTGAGTTCTGTCTAGGAAGAGTGTGGGTGGTACAACGGGGCCAGTTGGGTCACTTAGCCATTTCCCTGTAGGCCACTGACTGGAGAAAGACATTTGATTTCCCAATTAGTCCACACCAAATTTATTTTATTTCCATTATTTCCTTCTTGTGAATTCTCATTTGTAAAATATCTTAGGGAAAACACATTTTACATTACTGAGTCTTTGATTTTGTGGGGGAAACTAATAAATAATCAACAAAAATATGATTAAAGACTGGCTGCACTACCATCCTGAGAAGGGACTCTCCCTAGCAAAGCCTCTTTCTGATCCACATCTTTTTATTCCTAGAAACAGAATTCTTACTTAGCCTTTCAAAAGCCCAATGGAGGCTTCAGCTAAGTTTTGACATAAGATTTTCATATTCAAAATATCTGTTGAAATAAGGGGAGAAAGGATATGGATCTTGGAACCGCATTAGTCTGAAATAAAGCTTAGTGAGCTAGAAAGGGAAATTACTTCTCTGTAATTGGAATTCTGTCCTAAAAAATCACTTTGAAATCCCTTTCAGCTACTTCTCCATTATGTGTCCCAGAGAAGCTCATACAAACCCATTTGAGGATGATCCATTAGAAAAATTATTTGATGTTTATAAACTTCCCTGATAAGAAATTTCTGAGAAATTGTGTGGTCTATGTCATCAAAGACCCTAATAATTAATGAGTACTCGCAGAGAATGCTAGACTCATCCTTTAAAAGTTCTTCTCTGGGACACCTCTCATAAGTACATTCTTGTTCATATATATATATATATATATATATATATATATTAATGTTTGCCTATAGTCCTAAGCAAACAATTGCCACACCTCCCCAGTCTGGGTGCCTTCACATCTGAAATGTTGTATTTGATCCTTTCTGTATCTTTAATGCCAGTATTCAGTTGATTAACAAACACTACATATCACTACTGCATGCAGGAGAGCTGGCTGGGTAAGCCTGGAACAGGGTTTCACTTCTATTCTCTTTATGTTTCCTCATCCGTAAATGCAGCAATAACATCTCCTCATGAGGGTTAAAGCAAACTATAGGATCATGTGTGTATTAGCATGGTATTTGGGACATAGATATATTTTATGGTTATTATTATGTTAATACAGTTAAGAATATAAAGTTATATATGGTGTGTATATATTCTAGGAATGCTCTATCACACTGGAGTTGATGGCCAGCAGCACAACCAAAATGGCTGTCATGTGCATCTGTGAAGTGTCCCACTTTGAAATCAGTCCTCTCCTTGAATGGCTATCAACATATTAAGTGGTGTGTCTTGCCTGATGTGGATCATACTCACTCCATGGTCATGTTCCACTTCCATGGCAGCTTAGCTCAGGGTTAGGATGAACAAATACCAAGCCTGATGTGCATGATAGTTAGGTTCATAGAATAACCCAGCATGGACCAGTCTGGGGCTTTCCATGCTACATTTAGAGGGGGAAGGGTGGGCACAAGGGCTTTGAACCTGTGAGGTAGGCACTCCACCAATGAGCTACATCATCAGCCCTTGACTTTGTAAGACAGGGTCTTACTACGTAGGCCTGGCTGGCCTTTAACACATGACCCTCTTGTTTTTACCTCCTATGTTCTGGGATCACAGCCATTTGTCACTGTGCCCAGCCTACTTTTCATCTTTTAGTAATGTTTCCCCCTAACATTATAGCATTCTAAGTAAAGATAAGCAAATATTTTTGCAAGCTTATTTTAAAAAGCTATAATGAACAACAGTGTATTATTCAAAACTAAAAGTAAAATCAGTGTTGGTATGTTTTAGCAAAAACTTTGTAGGGAAAATTTCTGGAAAAAAATGTGATGTATACAAATGTATGAGTTATATATGATCATATTTTATCCCATCATGAATGAGAACAGCCAGCAACTATCATTTCTACTCCAGTGTAGCCTCCTTAATGTACAAACATTAAACGTGGCACCCATGAAGGCCACATCTCCCTATGTTTTAAAAGAGGAAAAGAGTATAATATGACAAGATTATTTTTTTAACAGCAAGATTGTTGCCCATAATTTGAGTGACATTGAATGACAAGTAACATAAATTGCTTCAGCACAGTAACTGATGACAGTTAAAATCTCTCTCCTTCCCAAAATCCCCACCTAGGAATTCATGAGCTGACCCAGGGATCACAGAAACACCTTCTTTTTCACTAATGTTTCATCTCTGGTACCAATGTGTGCTAAGTTGTAGCACCTCAGAGCAGCTGGTTCTGTGCCCACGAAAGGGTAACATCTTTTGCTATTGGTTTTGTTTTTCCCTCAAAATCCAAAAAGCAATCCCTCCTGAAAAGAAGAGGTGTGGATCCCAGCAAAAGGAAAAGCTCTGTTCCAGAGTTTCCCTCCTTCCCCCCATGGTTTCGTGTGGGACTACAGTGCCGGTGCCTTTGCACACCAGAGTCAAAAGAGACACCCTACTAAGGTGGGGAGGTCAGTAGAGCCTGCGCTGCTTGTTCTTAGGGCTCCCAACTTCTCGGGTGGGAGGGAGGGTGTAGGAAGCTAGCATCTAGTATGCTTTCCAGAATTCCTGAGAGTTGTAAGAAGAAGGGTTTTCTCTATTGAGGCTGGCACAGAAGCATCAAACTTCCAGGAAGGGGCTTCTGAAACCCAATTTGACACCTTAGAGGCTATGGGACTTGAATTGAGAACTGACAGGTGTGTGTCTGTTGTATGCTTATGAGAACAAATTCACACACATGGCTGCCAATGATGCTACAGAACAAAGGAAAAATCAAAGACAACAAAACTAGAGTCTGTAACTTTAAAACTATAAATTAAAAAATTATGTCAGAGACATAACAGATATGAGTAAATCAAAGTGTAGCATATTTTGCAAATTTATAATTAGATTACATTTTCAAAGTTACTTTCCCCTCATGCATCTGGGCCTCCTTTAGGATTAAGGTCAACACATTTCAGTTTCTTCTGTATCACTAGAAACATGAGAGACAGTAAATGAAGGCTCTCAGGCAAAAGTACAGCCAGTAGCTCCAATTCCTCACACCAGCACACACTACAGCAATTAAAGCATAGCACACGGTGACTGTTGCTTCGCTTTAATCATGTGCTGCCCGGGACATGTTGATGGACATGTGCTTTGGAAAGTCAAATAAAACCACAGAGTTGGTTGTCACTGGCTCAACTTCTTTAATTTACATAGTCTCAGCTTGCCTTTGGGGAATTTACAGACCAAAGCAAACCTGTCCCCTAGAGACACTGTGGCAACAGTTCTCAGAGCAGAGTTATTCTCTTTGTTGTTACAGTCACTTATAATCAGAGAATCAGAGTGTTAGCACAAGTCCACAGGATTTCCAGGAGATAGCAGTGGGACCAAAATCTCCCCACAAGTCTCAGGAGCTACCCTTACCTGAGCAAAACACCCACATCTAGCATCTCACTGAGGCCCAAATGACAAGAAATCCCCCTCCCTCCCCATGAACATATCTGTTCCCCATTCTCCACCCTAAGTCTGCTCCCCCGCTTTTCTTTGAAATCTGAGTAGGACATCTGTGACCTGCTTGCTTGTTTGCTTTCTCCTAGGTTTTTCTTAATGCAATAACGTGACATGTCAACATGGGATTACAAGTAAATCCTCAATCAAAATAAGTTCACAACCAAACACAGGAGGGAAAAGAAAAGCCTTAGAAAAAGTGGCTGCAGAGGTCCTGACTGGAGGCCAAGGGCCAGGAAAGCATTAACGGGACACAGCCAGTTTCTCACAAAAACAAAGCAGGGCTCTTTCTTTTGACTTACACATGTTTACCGGTATTTCAAGCTACAACATGCCTATTGTGACATAAGCATGACAACAAAAGCATCTTATGACATTCAAGTACAATGATGTGTATTTTAAACCTGTATTCTCTGCTTCAATTTTCTAATTTCTAGAATGGAAACAATACATCTATTCGCCTCTACCATAAACCTATTCTCTTTATTGTAAATAAAATAAGCTCCTCTTCATTCTCTGACCTTTATAGGAGCTTGATGCTATGGTTTTTCAGTGTTGTTTAGATTTCCATTGGGATGATAACTAAGGATTTTAAGCAGTATCTTCTGTTTCTTTTAGTCATTTTGATTCCTCAATTGACAGTTCTCTATTAAGTCCTGTACACTGCTTTCTATTATGGTTATTTAGAGTTATTTATTGTTGGTGGTATGTCATGTAAGCCTGACAGAGTTCATTAGATGAGATTCCCTGATCAGGAGATTATTCTGTTATTGCATTTTTAAAAATCGGTGGTCATTGTGTCCTTCATGGGTCAGTTCTGTTGCAACCTCTCAGAAACTGATGATGCGAAACAGTACAGTTTTTTAAAAAATCGTGTAATCATTCGATTGTTAACAATCTACTATTGCATAATCAGTAGTCACTGTATAAGGCAGTGTCCCCCATTCTCTGGGCACTGCTTCTGGTTCCCGATCTCCTGCTGTGTCAGTCCCACAGCAGCCAAATGACGGATGACACCATCATTACTTACGCAAACAAATACATTAATAAATTGATAGCCCTGCTTACTTAACGTTCATAAGATGGAAACAAACTCCAGTGATTATCAAGGAAGTAGTACTTAGATAATTAAATAATGCTACGCCATTAACTCCGTGGAAGAATGGCCAGACCCCAGTCAAGAATAACAACTTCTTCATCGATTTAAATAATTAATGTAACAATGAAAAATGATTAAATAATGACATGGTGGGGCATACGTAAATCCCACATGGAGTAGTCAGACTGATCTCTTCCTGGAATAATGATGTGTTTAAAAAATTAAATTGATAGTTACTTAGTGTGCATTTTATATTAACACTGACAAAGTGAAACCAAAGTCCTAAACCTATCGCTGATGTAAAGATCTATTTATATCTAAATGATGAAGTAATGAGATGATGTTACATCAACTCCCAAAATCTGACTCCAAAAGGGACTTATGGTCCATAACATCACCTGTATTTTAAATTCGTTAATTAAATGATGAATTATCATTCAATTTCCTAGTTTAACAGCTAAGGAAGTGCAAGGGAGGCCCAAACTCCAGGGATCACTGAATACATAATGACAGATGTTCATAATTAAATGAATAAACATTAAACAAGTGGGTGGTGTTTTATCCGTGAAGCCTAAATGATTGCTCCATACTGAAGGGTCATTGAGACCTTAATCATAGAGCAGAACAAAAAAAATGAATGAAGAAAGAGATAATTTCTCATAATTCACCCCTAGAGAGATTACAAATTGATATCAACATTGATTTAAAGAAAGAAATTGAGAAAGAAAGAAAGGAAGAAAGGAAGGAAGGAAGAAAGAAGGAAATCACAAGAGTCAATTTAACACCAACAAGGTGGATCCAGACTCCACTCTTCCTGGAGTAGAAAAAAAAAAGATTTGAATAATGAAATAATCAGATAGCTAGATCATCTGTCACACTTTAGTCAGCTCCTCCACGGGAAGCTCAGATTGTTAGTTGGGAGCAGTCTTGTAGTTCTCTAGACCATTCTTTGTGTTCAATTTTATCTTCAAAACCAATATTGGCTCCTTCTTTTATGTTCTCTCTCTCTGTCTCTCTCTCCGTCTCTCTCTTTCCTCTTTGATCTTCCTTTGAAAGGCTATTATAATTGCCCTTAACAGAGAGTGAGATCAACAACTAACTTCTCCCTGGAGCCCTCAACTAATGCCTGTTGAAAACAGGATCAAACACCCATACATAAACACTGAGTCAAACTCGAACCCAGATGCAGATGGAGAGAACAAGACCATGCAGCAGAAACGCATACAGACAGCTTACCTGAACAAGGATAAGCTAAAGGACATTAGACTGACAGCTGGGATGCCAGCATGGGACTGACTCAGGCCCCCCTGAATATGGGTCTCAGCCAGAAGGACTGAGCAGTCTAAGGAACCTCAGACAGTGGAGCCAGGATGTATCTCTGGTGCACAAAAGGACTTTGCGAACATATCCCCCATGGAGGGATAACTGCCTTAATCTAGAGACAGGAAAGAAGCCCTAGTCCCTACTTCACATGACCTGTCAGATCTACATGACCCCAACTGTGTGGGATTCCCCTACATATGGAATTGGAGTGGAAGGATAGGAGGAGAGGGTGGTTAGAGTGCATGTGAGAGGGCAGAGAGGGTAAAAGAGAGGGGAGGAGGGAGGGAGGGATGGAAGGAGGGAGGGAGAGGGAACTGGGATGGACATGTAAAATAATAAATTAAATTAAAAAAATGCTTTGACTCCAAAATTTAATTTGAAGGACAAGTTACTGGGGAAAAGGGTTTCTATTTTTGTTTCCACAGAAAATGAAAAGATGTGCATTTCTTCCAGACTAATGTCGTTTAATCACGCCAGACTGCCTGAATCAGAGTACAAGTTGATCTTACATTCAAAACGGCTGGACAAAGCAGCCTTACAGACTACAGCCAGGATTTCTGAATCTTCTTCTAATCCCCTTGACAGCGCCCCTTACCAGCCAGAAGTAGTTTGGAACGAATGACGCCTCAAATTCCCAAATATTGTGTATAAATGTTTGTTTTAATTTAATTGGACTTTGTTATATAAAATAAAATAATAAAATAAAAAAAATTTAGGACTATCCTCTAAAATTAATAAAGCAATGCAAATGTTCTTTTCAATGCTGTTAACAGTTCACTGATCAGAGACAATGACTTTTATCTAAACTCAGTAAACCAAATCTCTGGTGCACTGACCACAGGCAGGTCAGAATAAGTGTTTTTTTTTATCTCATGCTTCAAAAGAATTACTGGCATTTTATAATATGTCTGTAAATTGTGACCAAAATGTGTTCCTTGTAATTTCTGTCTAAAAACCTAATACTCTAAATGAAAAATCGCAGCAGGTGCAAACCTCCTCCAGTGTGTTTGTGTCTGTCTGTCAGGCCAAAGCCACTCCTGACCTGGTCATCGGGTTTTGGTACCCATGGGGACCCATCACCCACTGAGCAGTGTGCAGCATGAGGTGTTATTGGCCTGGTTGTACAGGAACTTCCAACTATCAGGAAATAAAAGCAGGAACCACTTCCAAAAGATGATAATTTGACTTTCTCTTATAAGAAAGCTTGATTATTGCTCTATAACTGTAGGACTTTTATTCATGAACCTCAGAAAAACCGCTTGACAAATGCAAAATTATAAAAAGAGCATTCTTCATGGAAAGTTGAAAATTTAGAGAGGAATGGAGCTAGGAAAGATTTTTTGTTTATGAACACTACTGTTAGCCAGCACATTTTACTCAGTGAGCAGTTTTAAACAATCTGAATTATTCAATGATTCAAGCTTCTCTACATATACAGGACTGGTAGGATTAATCTCTCCATGTATGTAGAAAGCAGGCGTTCTAGAATATCTCAAAGTTGTATCTCAAGTAGTCAAGCAATGCTTGCCTACCATGTGAAATCTTAAGAGTACAGTAATTGTCTCAACTTGTCTTCAATATATACTAAATTTTGCAAAGAATCTGGCTATAATGCTAGGGATAGGAATGAATTAGTTAGCCAGAATTAGGGGAAGTAGCCAAAGAGAGCTTCCTCCTTTACATATGCAGTCTAACACCAGATGATGTGATGCATATTAAAGGTGCATCTGATTCTTTCTTGATTTGTGTAAATTTGCATTGCTGTTTTCAAGAAAGGGTTTATCTGTGTAGCCCGGGGAACTCATTCAGTAGACCTGGCTGTCCTCAAATTATGAAAATCAGACAGCCTCAGCCTCATGAGTTTTGGGCTTAAACGTGTGCACTGCCACCAAGCAGCTAAAGGTGGATCTCATCACCTTTTCCACAACAGGGTTCCTCTCTGCACTTACTCTGCAAGTCAAACTTGAAGTTTATAGAGTTCTGCCTTCCTCTGCAGGTGCTGCAGCTCTTTGGTTGGTCTGCCATGTTGAAATGCTGTATATTTGTCAAGCAGCAATGGCACCAATGTACTACACACCATTATTTCACAACACTGATTCATGTGCTATTAATATGTACATAAGTAATTATTATTTGAATTTCCATGTTCTTCATGTCCCCATGATTTTTCCATGGGCCCCTTCATCTTGAAGTACTTCCTTCAAATGAGGATCACAAACAGATTCTATATAATGTAAGGGTAATGGAATATAATGATTGAGTCAGTAGAGGAATAGAAGACAGAAAGACAGGGAGAGAGAGAACATAAAATATGGAGCCATTATAGTATTGACGAGAAAATTGAACTTAAAGAATTATCCAGAGAACTACAAGACTAACCCCAACTAACAATTTGATCAACAGTTTAAAGGCTACCATAAATGCCCTTGCCTGATGGAGAAATTGATGACTAACTTATCCACCATCATAGCGCCCTCATCTAGTAACTTATGGAAACATAAGCAAACACCCACAACTAAACACTGAGCTGAAATCCAATGCAGATGCAAAGAGACAGGACAAGACCAGTTTGCAGAAACAATAGAGACAGCTGACCTGAACAAGGAGGAACTAACAGGCCCCCAGACTGTTAGCTGGGGAATACAGCATGGGACTGACTCAGAACCCCCTGAATATAGGTCCCAGCTAGAAGGCCTGAGCAGTCTAAGGAATTTCAGGCAGTGGATCCAGGATGTATTCCTGGTCACAAAATGACCTTGTGGGCACATGCCCCATGGAGGGATACTCCTTTAACCTAGAAACAGGAGAAGACCTTTTCCCCACTTCAAATGACTTGACAGATTTAGATGACCCCTCATAGATGGCATCACCCTGTAGTGAGATAGTCCTTCTGTAGCACTGACCACGCCCATTGGGGGGTGGAGCCATGGGCGGAAGGGACCTGTGGAAGGAGGTCAGAGGGGGCCAGGAAGGTGCTCTCTTTCTGGCGTGACTCGGACAGGAGAGGATCGGGTTGAATTTCCTGGTGTTCATCTGTCTAGGTTGTAAGTTATTTCTCCCTGAATAAACATCTATTCGCCCTATTTGTTTATCCTGATCCTTATTTACTGCAATATCACCCTACATGTGGACTGAGGGGTATGGGAGGAGGTTGATTTGGGTGCATGTAAGGGGAGAGAGAGGGTAAAGATGGAGGGAGAGGGGCGGGAGGGAGGAAGTAAGGGAAAGAAAACTTGGATTTACACGTAAAATAAAAATAAAAAAAGAAAAAGCTCATGTGGTGGTTTTTGTTTGTTTGTTTGTTTGTTTTTGTTTTTAATTAGGGGGAAAGGGAATGGGAAATGGCAGAAGGGACGGGGAGAGACTGGCCTCTCGGACAGGCGCAATAGTACAGAAAGGTGGATGAAGGAGGGTAGACAGAGGGACAGACAGAGAAACAGAAAGAGAGAGAGAGGAACAGAGTGTGAAAGAGATAGGTGGGCAGGACCCTTTAAAAGGGAACATAGTGAATGTGCACATGTGGTGCTCTTAGTGGCTGTAGCTGTGCACATAGCCTGTCAGAACCCGGAAGGACAAGTCAGTAAAGATGTCCAAATACTAACAGTTACAGCAAAAGTGCTTAAAAGCTAAAAATTAAAACTGGAATATGAACTTAGGCAGACAGATCAGTCAGTAAATGTCTTGTTGTAGAAGCATGTGGATCTAAGTACAATCCCTTTTATGCAGTCACACTGAAACGCAGGGACAGTATTGCACATGTGTAATCCTACACTTGGTAGGTAGAGATGTTTGGGGCCTGTTGGCCAGCCAGCCAGTGCTTCTAGGCTGGTTGTTTATTTTTGAGGCTATGTGTTTAGTGAGTTAGATGATAGACAGTAGATGATTGATTGATAGATAAATAGATACATACATACATGCATGCATAGGTACATAGATAGATAATTGATGATTATAGACAGATAAATGATAGGAGATGATAGATAGATAGATAGATAGATAGATAGATAGATAGATGATAGATAGATGAAAAATAATTAAGGGACAGACAAGACATCTCCATGAGTAAAAATGCTTGACATAGATTCCTGACAGCTTGAGTTAGATTTCCAGAACTCCTGTAATGATGAGAGGAGAGACTGACTCCTCATAGCTCTCCCCTCACTTCCACATGTATCCCTTCCCTACACACACCCCATTCACAGGGTAGCATGTTTTAGGAAAACAAGATGATAGTCCTGACCTAAACACACACACACACACACAGAGAGAGAGAGAGAGAGAGAGATATCCACTACATATGGATACACAGAGAGGATGACACAGAATACAATTAGGCCAGCAGAATGGAGGAAGGGGCTGCCTTGGCTTTTAAAATCAGAAAGGAACATGGATCATCACATATTAAGATTAAAAGTAACCACTCCAAGCAATTAATGTTTAACAGTGGTACTTGTACAAGTAGGGTGAAAGACACAAAAGAGGACACTTGATCAGTCATTACTTGGAGAGGGTGCACAAATGCTCAGAAAGCTGAGTTTGTATAAACTTTGCCTACTATAAAATTTCAGCACCCAGGTGTATGCATTTTGACAATCTATACCTGTGTTTTTCTGTCTCAGGAAAAGGCTTCAGCCAGTTGCCCAGTAAGCTAAAAAGTGTTGGAGTCAGTTACCAGAGCTGATCCAGAGTTCTAGAATTTTTCAGT
Source organism: Phodopus roborovskii (assembly GCF_943737965.1). Lineage (NCBI taxonomy): Eukaryota > Metazoa > Chordata > Mammalia > Rodentia > Cricetidae > Phodopus > Phodopus roborovskii. The sequence goes on along the minus strand of NW_026125668.1, from coordinate 358 downwards.
TCCTCAGTTCACTAAAATCCAGCTGGTGAAAATGAGCAATTCCCATTGTTCTAAGGCAGACTTTGCTTCTCAAATAATACAACATGAAGTCACAGTCTCTATAGACAACACCTGCTCTTCCAGTATGGCCAGTATAATTTGTTACTTTTAAAGAGTAAAATTTTCTACAATTGTTTAAAGTTTTATTGAGGGGAGGTAATAAGTTAGGAAATATAGAAACAAGGACATTTCACTATGAATCACCATTGCTACAGTATATAGCCATAGTTTGTTCATCAACAGACACAGAATAAAAACAAAACATTTAATGGGTTTGATTTTATTCATTGAAGAAAATGATCTGGGAAAAAAGTTTAGA